>NC_053491.1:78142566-78280066 GCF_905171775.1 Rana temporaria | reverse complement strand
AGTTCTCCCAGGATTGGCTGCTCCACACCTCAGCATGATTGGGCATGCCGAAATCATGTGGTGACTTTCCTGGGGTTCGACAGGATTTCAGTGATCATGGGGCATAATCCACTAGACCAGAAGTTCTTGACGTCTGATGTGGACATCTAGTCTTACAGATACAACCCGACCCTTTGAGAGTAACCATAATGCTGTTGAGGCCTGCAATGAAATTGAGTTGGACACCTCCGATGTCCTGGTCCCTGGGCACCCCGGGTTTGCCACCATTTTTAATAGTTTTATTCTTGGTTTTTCAATGCTACATTTACAGTCTACTCTTTTCTGCTGGACCAACAATGGGACAGTGAGATCAGAATAGATCTTTAGAATACAGTATCCCAGTCTTGTTCTAATATATATATATATATATATATATATATATATATATATATATATATATATATATATATATATATATATATATATATACACATACACACACACACATATACATACACACACACTAACAGTATGGGCAGACACATCATTAGCACAATCCTTGTTATGACCCATCAGTCACAAGTATTATGTACAGAACTGAGCACATTCCATGAAAACACTGCGTACTTCAGTTTCTCAGAAGCCCTTTGGAAACACTGCTAGAGCTTGGACAGCATCACACACTGCAAATCCTGTACTTAGCTGTGATCTATAATGCTGTTCATCTCCTGAAATTAGAACCATACCTTTCTAGGACAAGTCAATGGTATAAACTCAGAGCTCCCAACTGTCCCGGATTTCGAGGGACTGTCCCCGATTTGGAGCAATGTCCCTCTGTCCTTCAGTCCCCCTCATTTGGGTCTCATCCATATAGTTGTATATAAAATGCACTATTTATCTTTCAGGCTGGGTTCACACTTGTCCGACAACTCACTGTGCACTCGTAGAGACAAGATTCCGACTCCCCGCGGGGAATGGGCGTTCCTATGGAGAGGAAAGGTGATTGACGGCCGGCTATGGCACGTCACGCTCCCCGAAGACAGCCGGAACAGGTCTCGGCTCTTCACGGCGCTATACGGCGCCTGCGCACAGACTATGCGCAGGCGCCGTGAAGCGCCAAGTCCTATTTCGGGTATTTACGGAGAAGCATGACGTGCCAGAGCCGGCCGTCAATCACCTTCCCTCTCCATAGGAACGCCCATTCCCCGAGGGGGGTCGGAATCTTGTCTCTACGAGTGCACAGTGAGTACGGGGATAAAAAAAATAAAGACAGGCATACTGTAGCTCGCGCTACTATGCCTCATGTTATGCTAGAGAATTTTTTTTTTTTTTATTAATAGGGTGAACCCCCGCTTTAAGGTTCACATTTAAAAAACAGAAACAAACATGTCATACTTACCTCCACTGTGCAGCTCCTTTTACACAGAGTGGCCCCGAACGCCGTCTTCTGGGACTCTGCGCCACATCAGATAACCCCCTAGGAGAAGCGCTCTTCCAGGGGGGGTTACCTTGCGGGGCGCTCCCCTGTCCAGCATTCGGAGTCCATAGCCACCAAATGCAGGACTCAGCCCCACCCTCCCGTCGGCCCGCGTCATTGGATTTGAGGGAGCCAATGGCTGTGCTGCCATCAATTTATCCAATCAAGAGCTGAGAACCCCTGGGCTGAGAGACTGTGCGTCCTTGGCGTGGGACATTCCAGGGCTCAAGTAGAATTGGGGGGGCTGTTTTGGAAGTTAGACGCTCCAGAGCCGTCGTCATCCTTGTTTTTTGACCAGTGGGTCACTGACTGTACAAGTATACTGTATATAGGATCTCTAAACTTTAGAAATCCAAAAAACGGTCACTTCCAAGGTGTGACGCAACAGATATCAGATAAAATGGTGGTGTGAAAGGTATATATGGTATCCCAGAACTAGGTGGATGCTGCCTTCCTCAGATGGGGCAACCCGAAAGGAACTACAAGAAAAACAGAAATGGAAGGTGTGCACACCTAGTGTATTACCAGAGATAAGTTAATAAAAAAAAAATTGTATAAAAAAGTGGGAACTCACAAAATGCAGCTGACAAAAGGCCATAAACACAGTGCATGAACAGAACACGGGGTACAGCTAACGCGTTTTCCTACTCCATGGCTCAGCGCTTTTCATTAATTGTTACACATTGGGGAATCGTACAAAATTCTTCGCAAAAAAAAAAAAATGTATTTCTTTTTTTGGCCTATTAAATTACTATTTATTCATATTTTTTTTTATTAATTCACTATTCCCTAGTGGTCCAGCTATTCCTCTGTTTATTATTACATTTTAGAATCCCCCCCATCTAGCTTTGCCCATTGATGTCCATGGGGACACAGTTGTACTGCTCCCGCCCCGAAAGTGATGTCACTTGTCATCAGGCATCTTCCTGAGCTTCCAGGAAGTGGATTCCCCCGGTACTGAGCTGGTTCCCTGGTTTCCTAGTGTGTTTTTTGGACACCTCTAAATGTCCAAAAAAAAAAAACATCCCCCCTGCAGCTGCAGCATATCAAACGGAGGTTCCCCTGCAGCCTTCTTGGACACATCACAGGTCCGGGAAGACTGCAGTAACCATTCACAAGAGCAGCATGGCATGCGCAGTGGGAAACCAACTGTGAAGCCGCAAGGTTTCTCTTTGACCCCTTTCACACCGAGGCGGTTTTCAGGCGTTCAACGCTAGCAATAGTGCCTGTAAAAGCACCTGAAGACCGCTTCCCATTCACTTCAGTGTGACTTTTCACAGTGGGCCAGTGCGCTTGCGGGACGTTAGGAGAAGTCCTGCAAGCAGCATCTTTGGGGCGGTTTGGCGGCGCTGTACGGCGGTCTCAGTGTGAAAGGGCTCTTAGTCAGGATGCTGGTGCCTGTACCCGAAGCCAATTAAAGAATTAGCTCAGGAGACGACAATGCTGGATCCTTGGACAGGTAATTGTCCTTATGGTAAGTCAGCAGCTCCAATATTTGTAGTCAATGAAGATCTGATGAGTGCTTATATGCAAACAGCATCAGTGCCTGCCATTGATTTGTACAGAGCTCAGATCTAACAGCTGCAGCTAAATCACACACATTTACAACCGCTGGCAAGAATCTACAGATAGTCTTTGATATGTTGGTACACTACATATGACTAAAGCCAATTTACTATTGGCTCCAATACTCTGAAAGCGTATTAAACCCAAAAATGTGATATATTGCAGCTTACCAATCAGACGTGGTGGCTGCATTTGTTTTCTTTAGATATTTTTCCCTGTTTTCACCTGGTGATCCAACCAGTAACTCACCTGTGTGTCTACACTCTGGATGAAGGAGCAGCAGACACCCCTTTGGACAGCATCATTGTTAATCTGGGAGGAGGGGGTGTTAGATGCCCTAGGAGATTTAGATACACAAATTGAAGTTGAACGCAAGCTACCACTTTAATAAGAAGTTACAGCAACCTTATTTTCCTCCTTTAGAGATGAAGGTTTTACATAAATAAAAGCTGATCATTGTAAGCACCCCTGGGTCAGCAGTAAATGTAATTGAGCAGATTGCTCTGATGAGACTTACCAGCCAAATCACCAGGTGAAAAAGCAAAGAAAGCGTAAATGAAAGCTAATGCAGCCATCACATCCAAGAATTGGAAGGCTTCAATTTAACATTTGCTTTTGGCAAACTTGAAGGCATTCTGAAATCCTGACTAGTAAGATACACAAAGGATCAGAAGATGATCATTGTGTCTATGGGTGGCCACCAACAGACCTCCACATACATTCTCTGATTGCTCTTTGGGCCAGTTCACACCATAGAAACGCAATCCGGATGCGTTCCAGATGCTTTCCTGCATGTGCGTTTTTGACGCACTTGACGCAGTCCAGTACATTCCCCCCCACCTTTTCTTAACCTTAAAGACATGTGGGATCCAGTGCATTTTAATGCATTTTACAGCGTCCCAGTACAGCAGCGTTGCCAACCTACCAGATTGAAATTTACTGGCATTTCACAAAAGTTACTAAATTGCATTTTTAGGTGCAAATTTCAGTATTTAGGCTACAAACAAGTACACTGGGCAAATAGCAATGTGATTTAAGGAAGATATTAAGGTAAAAACAAAATTTGAGGCTATTTTCGATATAATAAGGGCAAATTAAGTCAAATCACCCCCTGCCTCCATCCCCCTCTACAGTGCCACAATCTCCCCCTGCCTCAAATCTCCCCCTGCAGTGCCACCAACAACCCCTGTCTCCATCCCCACCCTCTGCAGTGCCACCATCCCCCTCTGCGGTGCCACAATCTCCCCCTGCCTCCAATCTCCCCCTGCGGTGCCACCAACAACCCCCCGTCTCCACTCCCCACCCTCTGTGGTGCCACTATCCCCCTCTGCGGTGCCACCAACAACCCCCGTCTCCATCCCCCACCTTCTGCGGTGCCACCATCCCCCTCTGCGGTGCCACCAACACCCCGTCTCCATCCCCCACCCTCTGCGGTGCCACCATCCCCCTCTGTGGTGCCACAATCTCACCCTGCCTCCAATCTCCCCCTCTGCGGTGCCACAATCTCCCCCTGCCTCCAATCTCCCCCTGCGGTGCCACCAACAACCCCTGTCTCCACCCCCCACCCTCTGTGGTGCCACTATCCCCCTCTGCGGTGCCACCAACAACCCCCGTCTCCATCCCCCACCCTCTGCCGTGCCACCATCCCCCTCTGCGGTGCCACCAACACCCCGTCTCCATCCCCCACCCTCTGCGGTGACACCAACACCCCCCGTCTCCATCCCCCACCCTCTGCGGTGCCACCATCCCCCTCTGCGGTGCCACCAACACCCCGTCTCCATCCCCCACCCTCTGCGGTGCCACCAACACCCCCTGCCTCCATCCCCCTCTGCGGTGCCACCGCAGCCACCATCACCCCCTGCCTCCAATCTCCATGCGCAGTTCCAAGCCGAACCAACCTCGGCTATTTTTACTGGCACATTCCCACAACCACGCACATTTACGAACGGGGGGAAAAAAATGCCAGTTTTTACGGACGGTTGGCAACACTGCAGTGCAGTCCAGTGTAGGAAAATGCAGCACGTTCTACTTTTTTTCTGGAACTTGAATGCACTGGAACTGACCACACTGGTGTGAACTATGCCATTGAAAACCATACAACCTACTTTCCAATGCGTTTTTGATGCATGTGGTGTGAACTGGCCCTAAAGGCGATTCAGTTCGCATGTGTTGCGCTATATAAGTTTTTCACTTACTAAAGATGGCCATACACCATACAAATGTTCTTATTAAAATTTCCTTCAACTGTGTAGTACAAGGGCCTGCCTGATTACACACAAATTGAAAGTGCTTAGATCTGACCTCATTATATGGTTTTGGTAAATCTAAAGGAAATCTATAGAAGAAAATTGTATAATGTATGGTCAGCATTAGGGGAAACTGATCAGCTGCATTGGACCATTCTAATTTCTATGGTTTCTCCAAAAATATACATTTTTGTGGCTAGGCTGTCAGAATTGGCCATTCCTTGACATGTATTGATTTGGGGGAGGGTTGGTGAAACGATTCAGCTTTAGTGCCCCAGAACTAGTATACTACATAAAGGATTCATAGCATAAAATCCAAGAGATGTGCCCAATCCTTGTACCCCAATCAGACCACGGGGCTCCAGAGCCCAACTTCAAGCTTCTGCCAGCTTGCTGCCAATATGACACAAGTAATAGATAGTCCACATCACAGAAGCTTCCAACATGAAAGAAAAAAAATCGAATTTTATTGATTACAAAAGGCTAAAAAATGGATGTAAATCAATAAAATGTATGACTTTTATATTGGAACCTTCAGTGTTGTGGACTGTATTGCTAACGTATCGAGGATTACCTGCTTCCATTAGTGCCTAGTCACACAGTTCTGCACTGTAGTTAGATTGACACTCATTCTTAACCCTCGTCCACATTGAATGCGGCTTTGAAATCGTAATTTCAAAGCTGCATGTCTGACTTGGAAGACATCTCTGCGGCTTCATGCACAGGTGTCTATGCAAGTCGCATACGATATCACCAAAAGTAATGCAGGAACTACTTTTATCAAACTGATGAGGCATAGCTGGCGTCACACCCATTTGAACAGTGCCATTGCCGGCAATAGGGTGCGACTTGTCATGCGATTTGACCTGTCAAATCATACGATCAGTCGCTCCAATGTAAACGGTAGCTTAGGCTCCATGCGCACAGGAATATTTTTTTCTGGACACCTTTAAGCTGAGGAGGAAAATGCGGCGAAAAAAAAAGTCCTGCTAGCAGCATCTTTGCAGCGCATTAGGAGCAGTGACGCGCCCCTGCCCATTGAAATCAAGCGCTTTGCGGGTGGTTTTAACCCTTTCTCGGCCGCTAGCGGGGGTTAAAAGCGCCCCCTCTAGCGGCACGAAATTAACGGTAAAGTGCCGCTAAAAATAGCGGCACTTTACCGCCGACGCACCCACCGCCCTAGTGTGAAAGAGGCCTTACAGTCTCCAAGTAAAAAAAAAATAAGTGCACTTTTTTTACATGAAAAAAGATGTGCTTTTGTTTTTAAAACGTATCCTTTAATGCGCGGTTGATGCTTTTTCTGGCCAAACACTCCTCTTCGGAAAAAGTGATTATTTTTCTGCTTCTAAACACCTATAAACACCTATGTGTGCATAGACACATAGGAGAGTTTAGCGACAGAAGAAGAAAAAATAAAAAAGTCAAACGCCAGTAAAAGCAGCATTTTTGACAACCTTTGTGTTTGAGGCCCTAAAGCGGAGTTCCACCCTTTTTTATGTTTATTAAAAATCAGCAGCTACAAAAAACTTTTTTGTAGCTGCTGGATTTTAATAAACACTTACCTGTTCCACTGTCCAGCGACACGGCGGCCGATCGGAGCTTCGCTCATCTCCGCCGGCGCCTCCATTCTAACTGTGGGCACCCGGCTGTGACGGCTTTCGCCTTCACGGCCGGGCACTCACTGCGCATGCGCGAGTGGCGCTGCGCTCCCTGAGTGGACAGGCAATCGCCTGGGACCTTTTACGTGTCCCAGGTGATCGCCTACAGCAGGGATATTCAATCAGCGGACCTCCAGCTGTTGCAGAACTACAAGCCTCATGAGGCATAGCAAGACTGACAGCCATAAGCATGACACCCAGAGGCAGAGGCATGATGGGACTTTTTCTGCCCAAACACTCCTCTTCGGAACAAGTGATTATTTGTCTGCTTCTAAACGCCTCTAAACACCTATGTGTGCATAGAGACAGAGTTTAGCGAAAGAAGAAAATTAAAAAAGTCAAACGCCCGTAAAAAGCAGCATTTTTGACAACCTTTGTGTTTTGAGGCCCTAAAGCGGAGTTCCACCCTTTTTTATGGTTATTAAAAATCAGCAGCTACAAAAAGTGTACCTGCTGGCTTTTAATTAACACTTACCTGTTCCACTGTCCAGCGACGTGGCGGCAGATCGGAGCTTCGCTCATCTCCGCCGGCGCCTCCATTCTAACTGTGGGCACCCGGCTGTGACGGCTTTCGCCTTCACGGCCGGGCACTCACTGCGCATGCGCGAGTGGCGCTGCGCTCCCTGAGTGGACAGGCAATCGCCTGGGACAGGTGATCGCCTACAGCAGGGATATTCAATTAGCGGACCTCCAGCTGTTGCAGAACTACAAGCCTCATGAGGCATAGCAAGACTGACAGCCATAAGCATGACACCCAGAGGCATGATGGGACTTGTAGTTTTGCAACAGCTGGAGGTCTGCTAATTGCATATGCCTGGCCTACAGGGAGGGGCCGCCTAAACTGATATGATGCGTCGCCTAAGCGGTCCCTGGGCACCAACTGAAGCCCCCCCCCCAAAAAAAAATATTTGGCATGCAAGGGGGCGAAGAGTGGTTTACCCACTTTTGGGTGAAACTCTGCTTTAAAGCTCACCACACACACACACCTTACAATCTCCTTCAGATCTACCAACTGATTGAATAGTTTAGGTAGGTGCTCAGAATACATAGTTTTGGTAGATTGGTTGTACTAGGATTGTACAGATAGTATATGGTGGGCCTTTTAATCAGCACCTATGTAAATAAAGTGTCACCAATTAAATAGAGCAGGCAAATCACATTGCTGGCAATACATTACTAGACTATGCATGCTAAACGCGGAGCGCTAGGTACTGGCATGTCAATGGAACAATCGTTTTCTTGGCCAATTACAGAATCCTACATTGTTATTAGCAGGACAGACCATTCCTAAGCCTTTCATATCTGGCACCACCTCCTCCATTATTGGTTATAAAGCGACATATAAAGCACAGCAGGGACTGCCTTTCACATATACAACTGTAGGAAAGTGAGGTTATACCTTTCACAGCGTGTGTTCCAATTCTAGCACATAAAATAAAAAGGTACAAAAAAGGACAGCCGGTGCTGCTGCAAAACAAAGAGTGCATTAAAGAAAATGAAATACCTAGCCTTGTCAATCCTGAAGTCCTCATCACTGCTGCTTCCACCTTCTATGTGTCTGCTTTGATGGTAAACCTCATCCGATGGCCCAGTAGTGATTATAACCTGACCTAAATGATCTCCAATTCCATAGCACTCAATCCCTGGAAAAGAGGTAATGCCCAGATCAACCTCAAGGGGGCATCCTGCAGCAGGACCTATATTGAGCCACTCTACGGGCCCACATAGGTCACCGCAGGTTTCTATTGGGAACCACAGGTCTGTTTCTGTGGATGAACTAAAGTCCACCATAGTGGAAGCCACTGAATCATCCAAATAACCATAAAAACTGGTCAGTTCCTCATCAGTCTGACATTCCCCTGCTACTAAGGAGGGTTCTGTTACAGGTTCATAAACAGTAAAGTCTTCATATCCCAAACCTATATCTATTTCTGAACACAATTCAGGTCCCAGCAGGACATCCGGGTCATCTTCCAATTCCGTAGGATAATTTATTCCCACAACAAACTCTTGCTCTTTGCACAAGGCCTCCAAAGAACCATCAACTCCATCTTCCTTTACCTCACGGGCAGTCTTCAGCTCCTCTCTACCTTCTATGGAGTCTAGTCTGGGATCAGAGGGTGGAAATCCCACCTCAGGCCCGGAAGAGTTCTCTGGCTGCTCTACCATGTTCATTTGGTCAAAACGCTTTGGAAAACCTGAAATTTTCTGGCACATCTGCAGCAAATATGGAGAGCAGAGGTGCCCAGCCGCCCAATGCCAAACCCTGAAGGGAACGGACAATGGCCCAGCCTGAGGCCTACACTTAGCTTCTGATCCACCTGCAATGTTATCCACTTGCCCAGCACTGCACAGAGAACTTTTCTTCTTTCCACACAGACATCCAAACCATTTTCCCTCACTCCTAAACACGGGACATAACTCCTGAAAAGGAGAAGGGAGGAGAAGTAGGAAGCAGTGGATGAACGTGTTCATTGAGCGAAACATCTTCCATAAGGCCCTGTTATAAACCCAAATCTAGGCCTGACCATGCCAAAGGGCTCAGCCCTTTCCTCTTACTGCCTTATATCAGTTACCTTGTTTAACCCCTTACTGCAGTGCTCTTTTTCTCTGGAGGTCTAGTGAAATGTTTCTAAACTCCAGTCATCGAATACCCATAACAGCTCATGTTTTCAGGCTTCCCATTATTTTGCACAGGTGATTTGATCAGTTTCACTGCCTTACTAATTACCACAGCCGTTTCATCTGAGGGAAATCCTGAAAACCTGACCTGTTGGAGGTACTTGAGGACTGGAGTTGTTTAGGCACAGATGACTAGCCCTGAGTCCCTGATTAGCTCAGTTGCATTGTGTCCTGGTAATTACAAGAGCAGAGAATATTTTCATGGTGCACAAAAAGGTTCTAGGTCTGCGAAACTTCCGTACAGGTAATTCCTTGAATAATTATACATGTGTCATTACATATAGATTGAAAATTATATTAGAGCTTCTTTAAAAATATATGTTTGAATTACGGTATTGTGTGCTTGCTACAATGCATGAATGGCAGTGTGGTGCTATACATTGTGAATGGCACCCCAGAGTGCTAATAAAGCAGCGTCCAATGTACCTGCATTGCAGCGCACAACAGTAAACATGGCATATGTTGTGGCGTACTGCGTTAAAAAAAAAGGGTCATGTCTGTTCTTGTGTACATATATATATATATAGCCAGTCAATTCAGAACCAATGGGTTGTCTTAAAGGGGTTGTAAAGGTAAGACCACTTTCACACTGAGGCGCTTTCATGCTAAAAACAGTGCCTAAAAAGCTCAGGAAAACCTATTTCCATTAAAAATCAATGAATGCTTTCACACTGGGGCAGTGTGCTGGCAGGGCTCCCCTCTCCATTGAAATGAATGCAAAGCTCTTCAAAAGCGCTCAGTGTTTTTACTGTCAGTTTAGAAGCGCCTCAGTGTGAAAGTGGCCTTAAAGTCTTTTTTTACCTTAATGCATCCTATGCGCTGCTGTCAATCACATCCAATGACGCGGCGTGGCTGAGTGATGCAGTGAGCGGCAATAGCCGCTGCCTGTATCACGGGAGCGCGCCCGCAAGGACTCCACACCATGCGAGCTCGCATTAAAGGGGAGTTCCAGGCATTTTTAATGTTTATTAAAAGTCAGCAGCTACAAAAAGTGTAGCTGCTGGCTTTTAATAAACATGCACTCACCTGCTCTGCGTTCCAGCGACACGCCGGCCGGAGCTCCGCTCCTCTTCCCCCCTCTCCGGCCGGCGTCCTCATTGTTACTGTGGGCACCCAGCCGTGACCGCTTTCGGCTTCACGGCCGCGCACTCACTGCACATGCGTGAGAGGCGCAGCGCTATCTGATTGAACAGGCGATCGCCTGGGACCTGTCACAGGAGATCGCCTACAGGGAGGGGCCACCAAAAGGCCATATGACGTATCACCTTAGCGGCCCCTCTGCGAAAGGAGGAAGTGGGACAGGATGTCCCACTCCTCCTGAAGCCCCCACTCCCCCCCCAAAAAAATGACATGCCAAATGTGGCATGTAAGGTGGCGAGGAGTGGATTAAGCAGAAGTTCCACGTTTGGGTGGAACTCCGCTTTAAGGTGTGGAGTGCTTTCCTGGAGAAGCCGAGACAGCCGACGAGGGACCCCAGAAGAAGCAGTTCGGGGACTCTGTGCAAAACGAGCTGCACGGTGGAGGTAAGTATAACATGTTTGTTATTTAAAAATAAAATAAAAAATACTTTACTGATCCTTTAAGGCCGAGTTCACACTAGCTGCGGCCACGGCTCACAACAGGGGGTCCGGTGCATCCCTGTTCTCCGTTTCCAGTGCGAATCAGGTCTGAATTTTTGCCTGAATTTGGACCTAAACGGAGCCAAACTTGCCCCAGAGGTGTGTGAACCGGCTCCATTGAGAGCCGGTCACAGTCTCCTGTCATGCGAATTGGAGAAACCAAAAAGTGTGAACCAAGCCTAAAGGATAAGTTCACCTTTTGGAACATGGTACACTGTTCCACTCGTATTAAGGCCCCTTTTACACGGGGCAGTGGAGGTGCGGTGGTTGTATAGCGCCGCTAAAAATAGCGGCGCTATTCCGTCGTAATTGCCGCGGTATTCGGCCGCTAGCGGTGCGGTATTAACCCCCGCTAGCGGCCGATAAAGGGTTAATACCGCCCGCAATGCACCTCTGCAGAGGCGCATTGCGGGCGGTATTACCGCGGTTTCCCGTTGTTTTAAATGGGAAGGAGCGGTGAAGGAGCGGTATACACGCCGCTCCTCTCACTGCTCCAAAGATGCTGCTTGCAGAAGATTTTTTTCTCTCCTGCCAGCGCATCGCCTCAGTGTGAAACCCCTCGGGCTTTCACATTGAGAAGGCAGGGCAGGAGTTTTTCAGGCGGTATTTAGGCGATATTTTTAGCGCTGTACCGCCTGAAAAACTCCTCAGTGTGTAAGGGGCCTTAGGGTGGAACATGTAAAATGTCCCAGCAACTGCAGCCTCTCCCCCCCCCATTGACAGCGGCCAGGCATCTTCTCTGGGTACCCGCTGTCACTGTCTGACAATATCCTCTGTGAATGGAAAACTACAAGCCCTGACAGACTTTGCGGCTGTTGGTTTGTAGTTCTCATGAGCTACCTGTCAGTGTGTACCTGTCTGTCCATACAAGGTACGAGCAGACAGAAAAGTCTGCAGGAGTCCTGCATGGCACCCGTGATATGCTTTCCAGGCTCCAAGTAAAAAAAAATGCACATGCAATATGTGCATTTATTTATTTATTTTTTAAAGTGAACTTTTCTTTTAATGCAGTGTGCTTAACCACTTAAGACCCGGACCAAAATGCAGCTATAGGACCCGGCCAGGTTTTGCGATTCGGCACTGCGTCGCTTTAACAGACAATTGCGCGGTTGTGCGACGTGGCTCCCAAACAAAATTGGCGTCCTTTTTTTCCCCACAAATAGAGCTTTCTTTTGGTGGTATTTGATCACCTCTTTTATTTGTTGCACTATAAACAAAAATAGAGCGCCAATTTTGAAAAAAATTCAATATTTTTTACCTTTTGCTAGAATAAATATCCCCCAAAAATATATAAAAAAAAGATTTTTTTTCCTCAGTTTAGGCCGATACGTATCATTCTACCTATTTTTGGTAAAAAAAAAATCGCAATAAGCGTTTATCGGTTGGTTTGCGCAAAATTGATAGCGTTTACAAAATAGGGGATAGTTTTATTGCATTTTTATAAAAAAAAAAAAATTTTTTTTACTACTAATGGCGGCGATCAGCGATTTTTTTCGTGACTGCGACATTATGGCGGACACTTCGGACAATTTTGACAAATTTTTGGACCATTGTAATTTTCACAGCAAAAAATGCATTTAAAATGCATTGTTTATTGTGAAAATGACAATTGCAGTTTGGGAGTTAACCACAAGGGGGCGCTGAAGGGGTTAAGTGTGACCTCGTGTGTTTACAACTGTAGGGGGGTGTGGCTGTAGGTGTGACGTCATCGATTGTGTCCCCCTATAAAAGGGATCACACGAGTGATGACGCCGCCACAGTGAAGAACGGGGAAGACGTGTTTACACACGGCTCTCCCCGTTCTTCAGCTCCGGGGACCGATCGCGGGACTCCAGCGGTGATCGGGTCCGCGGGTCCCGGAGCTTCGGACCGGGTGGGTACTAGCACAGGACGTACCTGTACGTGCATGTGCCCAGCCGTGCCATTCTGCCGACGTAAATGTGCAGGAGGCGGTCCTTAAGTGGTTAAAACATGTGCGTTAATGCAACACATTGGGGTTGATTTACTAAAACTGGAGAACTCAGAATCTGGTGCAGCTGTGCATGGTAGCCAATCAGCTTCTAACTTCAGCTTGTTTAATTAAAGTAAAACTATAGGTAAAACTTTTTTTTTTTTTCTATCATTTTGGATAGAGCAAGGGAGGGTTATAACCCCTGTCAGGTTTTTTTTTCACCGTATGTGTCTCATTGTGGAGATTTCCCTTCACTTCCTGTCCCATAGTCAAACAGGAAGTGAGAGGAAATCCTTGATTGAAGGGAATCTCTTGGGGGCCCCCCAGGTCATTAGAACTAGTGTCCCCATTGGAAGATTTACCCTCTATTACTTTTCTGGGGGCAACCCAAAATTTGGGATTTTCTTCTACTTTCACTTTCAATGATAAACAGGAAAAAATGTTGAACATGGCAAAATGAGCAACCCGCGTCACTTCCATTTTCTTTAGGCTGGGTTCACACTAGGGTTGTCCCGATACCACTTTTTTATGACTGAGTACAAGTACCGATACTTTTTTTCAAGTACTCGCCGATACCGAATACCGATACTTTTTATTAAATGTGTCCCCAAATGCAGCCATGTCCCCCCACAAATGCAGCCATGTCCCCCACAAATGCAGCCATGTCCCCCACAAATGCAGCCATGTCCCCCACAAATGCAGCCATGTCCCCCACATATGCAGCCATGTCCCCCACATATGCAGCCATGTCCCCCACAAATGCAGCCATGTCCCCCACAAATGCAGCCATGTCCCCCACAAATGCAGCCATGTCCCCCACAAATGCAGCCATGTCCCCCACAAATGCAGCCATGTCCCCCACATATGCAGCCATGTCCCCCACATATGCAGCCATGTCCCCCACATATGCAGCCATGTCCCCCCCCCACATATGCAGCCATGTCCCCCCCCCCCCCATATGCAGCCATGTCCCCCCCCCCCATATGCAGCCATGTCCCCCCCCCCCATATGCAGCCATGTCCCCCCCCCCCCCATATGCAGCCATGTCCCCCCCCCCCCATATGCAGCCATGTCCCCCCCCCATATGCAGCCATGTCCCCCTTACCTACATGCTGCCGTGCCGCGCCGCTGCTTGGTTAATACGGGCGGGGAACATTACAGCTTTCATTTGAATAGCTGTAGTCTTTCGCGCCGCACTGCGTATAGACACTCCCCCTTGCTCGGGATTGGACAGTTCATCCGAGCAAGGGGGAGTGTCTATACACGGTGCCGCGGGAAACACTACAGCTATTCAAATGAAAGCTGTAATGTTCCCCGCCCGTATTACCCAAGCGGCAGCGGGGATGCGGCGGGCGGCGGGCAAGTATTCTATTTAGGCATCGGGGGTATTTGCGGGAGTACGAGTACTCCCGCAAATACTCGGAATCGGTACCGATACTAGTATCGGTATCGGGACAACCCTAGTTCACACCTATGCAAATTGGATACAAGTTTCACCTCATCCAATTCGCATAGCAGAATGTGACTGGCTCTCTATGGAAATGACCTGAAAAGGTGAACCAGCACGCACCGGACTCCTGCTGTGCGACGGATGCGGCGATAGTGTGAACCGAGCCTTAAACCATCATTTACTGCAGATTTTGATGAATTGCTGTTTATTTTCACAAATTGCTGTTTGGACACAACAATGGCAACAGAATAAAGTCCGATGCACGATATTATGAACGGAGATTGTTACTCCGCTCCGAAACTAACCAGGAAAATGACCGAGGCGGCAACAACTTTGTCCTCGTTAGCGCTGTGCTGTGAAAACAGCAAATATTCGGTAGCCATTGTTTTGTTCAAATCAGCAATTACTGATGGTTTGATAAAAGCGAAAGTGAGGTGGTTTAATTTTCTGCCGAGTTGCCTATTTTGTCAGGACATCGGATTACAGGTCTGTGTCTGCTCTGCTAATGTAGAGCAGACACAGACACAGCCTGCTCTGCTCTATAGGCATTTGGATGTTACCTGACTGGCTGTCCGTTTCACATTACTGCCCTTCAATCCGATCCGGCCAGATGGAGGGGAACAGATCCCCCGTCCGTTTGTTTTAGGATCTAAGGTAGCCGAGTGTAAACAGGCAAAAGTCAGTTTACAGCCAACTGGAGAATAGAGGGTCTGATTGGGTGTGTGTATTACACAGGCAGCCAGAGGGTGGTAAAAACAGACAGTTGAGCCATGGTTTGACTGAACAGCAAAATTTTACTATTGCAGCCGGATGGGGCTGTAAACATGCCACGGCTGCGATATTAACTCGCTTTGCATTTTCATAGGTGCCATCAGCTGCCAGATGGCAACCGTGAGCCAAATTCCCCCTAAGGCCTGGTTCACACCTATGCATTTTTTAGTGTACTTTCAGTTTTGCAGAAACACACTACAGTCCATATAACATGGTTTCCTATGGATGTACTTCACATCTGTGCATTTTATGGAAAGGGCCACGGATGTTTTTCTGGTTCCATAGACTTCAATGGATCAAAAAAGATGTATTGAAAAACTCAAAATGCATCTGGAATATGCAAACTGCAACCTGCATAGGTGTGAATTAGGTCTCAGGCTCGATTCACACCTATGCATGTTGCTTTTGAGCGTTTTTGCAATGCTTTTTGCGGTGCTTGCTGCGTTTTTTTGACGTGCGTTTTTACGGCGATTTGCGTTTTTTTTTTTTTGCCAGTAATTTTAATTTTTTTACATTTCCTTTAACAACCAGCTATAAACAGGTTAAAAAAAAACGCAAATCGCGGCAAAATCGCGGTACTTGCGTTTTGGATGCAGGTCCATTGAATTTTATTGCATGCAAAACGCTGCTTTTTGCAGGAAAAAAAGTCCCTGACCCTTTCCAAAAACGCAGAGGCACAAAAAAGCATTGATGTGAACATGTTCCATAGGAAACCATGTTAAAAAAAATTAAAAAATTTCCCTGCATTTCTGCAAAATGCACCAAAAAAAGCATTAGTGTGAATGGAGCCTTAACGCCTGGCAGCCACTG
This sequence comes from Rana temporaria, assembly GCF_905171775.1. Taxonomy (NCBI): domain Eukaryota; kingdom Metazoa; phylum Chordata; class Amphibia; order Anura; family Ranidae; genus Rana; species Rana temporaria. The sequence continues at coordinate 78,263,857 of NC_053491.1, read as the reverse complement.
CTCTACAGCCCTCTGAAATCCAGCACAGATCACTTTTCAGAGGATAATAAACATTGCCGTTTGTGTGAAAGATCCCTAAAGGCTGTCATACACAGCTCAAATTTCAGCCAGCATCAGCACCACCTAATTTGGGGAACAATTGACTTTTGTTGACGCAGCTGGGTGGGAAATAATCGCTCGAGCAGTACCTGCATCCAATTGGATGCAATTACTGTTCGGGTATTCTTACAGGGATGGAGTAGCTTGTTAGAATATAAAAACGGACAGGGGATAATTCATCCATCTGCACTGGTTTAGGAATCTGTTAAGCTGACCATACATTATACAATTTTCTTATTCAACTCCCTTTAGATTTACCTTCAGCTATTTAGACCCCTTGCACACTGGAGCGGTTTGCAGGGCAGAGGGCTTTCACACTGGAGCAGTGTCCTAGCAGGGCGGGAAAAAAAAGTCCTGCTAGCCGCATCTTTGGAGCGGTGTGTATACCGCTCCCGCCCATTGAAATACTAAAATGGCCCCTCTGGGTAGATTCCTGTGCACTGTCACATGCCAGTTCCTTGCCCTTTACAAGCACTTAGAAAATGTGCAGGTGCTTATGCGCATGCGCAGAAATGTGCATCTGTGGCGCCAAATGGGCTACTTAAACTCAGAGTCAATGCTCTGCCTCAGTGCTGTCTCGTCTACAATGTTCCAATGTAACCTGCGTTCTGTTCTACTGAATCTGATTCCGGCTGCTGACCCGGCTTTTGTCTTGAATATTCCTTGAACTCTGCCTGCAATGACCCCAGCTTGTCTCCTGACCTCTGCTTCTGCCTGCTCCCTTTGTTCTACACTGCTGATCTGTTACTGATTCTGGCCTATACCCTGACTACGCTTCTGTCTGCGCTAGGGTTGTCCCGATACCGACACTAGTATCGGTATCGGGACAGATACCGAGCATTTGTGCGATTACTTGTACTCGCACAAATGCTCCCAATGCCAGATCCGATACCCGGAAGTTGGCGGACAGAGTGGAGATCGGTCTGGCGGCAGTGTATCAAAGTGAAGTGGGTAAGCTGGCCAGAGCAGAGGTGCAGGGCACCGCCGCATATTCCGGTGACCGGAGCCCTCACATTCAGTACAGGAAGTGCCATTCCGTGTCATCGTCGGAAGGGTAAACATCACGACGGCCATCTTGGTACACCCTGCACTCGGCTGCAGTAAGCCAGCAGCGGACATCTTGTTACAGCCAGCCCATATAGACCCACATTTCATTTATTATGCAAGTGCCCATCAGTGCCTGCCCATAAGTGCATATAAGTGACATCAGTTCCATCTTTCAGTGCCCATAAGTGACATCAGTTCCATCCATCAGTGCCCATAAGTGTCACCTATCAGTGCCATCCATCCGTCGGTGCCATCCATCCGTCAGTGCCCCCTGTCAGTGCCCATTATTCAAATTGTCACATGACATAAAAAAAAAGTACCTGTAATCGGTATCGGCGAGTACTTGAAAAAAAGTATCGGTACTTGTACTCGGTCTTAAAAAAAGTGGAATCGGGACAACCCTAGTCTGCGCCCCTGCATCTGATCCACTACCAGTATCTATCCCGGCTTGTTTGATTGTGTTGCTGTCCAGCCTGCTTCTGGTCCTCTGCTGCAAGCATCTGTCTGCCACCATCCTGTGCCTCACCAGGCTAAGGGCCTCTAATCAATTGTCACAGTTCTGTTCCAGGAATTGGCACCATAGAGTTGCCTCAAATTACATAGAATTTTCCATGCATTATCCGGGAGATATCCTGGCAAACTTCCTAAAGAAATTATAGTATGCCTTTACTGCAACCTGAATGGGATTGGCGCTCTTTAGAATTCCAAGGCCACCCTTGCCAAACTCGCCAGGACTTTTCAGGGTAAAACTTTAGACATATATAGTTTTGCCCTGTACACACGATCGGAAATTCCGACAAGAAAAGTCCAATGTGAGCTTTTCATCGGAAATCCCGACCGTGTGTATGCTCCATCAGGCTTTTGCTGGCGGAATTTCCACCAACAAAAGATTGAGAGCAGGTTCTCAATTTTTCACACTGAAAAAATTCCTATCGGAAAATCGGCTCGTCTGTATGCTTTTCCGACGCACTAAAATCACGCATTCTCGGAATCAAGTCGACGCATGCTCGGAAGCATTGAACTTAATTTTTCTCGGCGAGTCATATTGTTGTACGTCACCGCGTTCTTGGTGGTCGGAATTTGGTGTGACCGTGTGTATGCAAGACAGCTTGAGCGGAATTCCATCGGAAAAACAATCCAAGTTTTTTTCTGATGGAAAATCCGTTCTCGTGTACGCAGCATAAGGAGTCACTCTTGCAATCCGAATAGGATTGACGCTATTTAGAATTTTAAGGCCACCCTTACCAAACTCACCTGGACTTCCCGTCGTAAAACGATGAGTTAACGCAAATGAAACCTGTACTGCCGATTTTGCAATCCCAACAAATTATTTGCTTCCTCTCTGTGTCATATCTACCTGTATTTCTTTATACCAGTGCAAATTTGGATGTGCAGCAATGAATTTCAGCTAAGCAGTGTCCTAGTAGCGCCTATAACAATGATCTGGATATGTTAAAATGATCGTGTGTGGGCTACACATCATTTTTCGGCTTCTGAAAAATGACAAAAAAAAATAAAATTCGAACATGCTGCATTTTTTATTGTCGTTTTAAAAAATGTTGTTTTTCGTGTTGTAAAATTTTTTCGTGTGTGGGCTAAAACGACGTTTTAAACCCGCGCATGCTCAGAAGCAAGTTATGAGACGAAAGCTCTCGTTCTGGTAAAACTACCGTTCATAATAGAGTAAGCACATTCATCACGCTGTAACAGACAAAAAAGCGCGAATCGTCTTTTACTAACATGGAATCGGCTAAAGCAGCCCAAAGGCGAATAAAACTTCCCCTTTAGAGTGCCGTCGTACGTGTTGTACGTCACCGCGCTTTGTTCATCATTTTTTAAAAACGATAGTGTGTGGGCAACATCGTTTTTAATGATGAAGTTGGAAAAACTTTGTTTTTTGGACATGCTGAAAAACAACGTTTTTTTTTCATGACGAAAAATGATCGTGTGTACGCGGCATTAATCTCCTAATAGCTGTGCTGGAGCTCGCTGCGCAATCTTGGTCAACACACATTCATATTCCTTCCCACCTCCTGTCTCTCCTTTATCCCCTCGCCCACCATCCCTGCCAACTCTCTGCCCCGTGAAATGCCTGTACCTAAAAAGATTAAATGGCCCTGGAGCTTACAGCATATCCATTTAGCTAGCTGAACGCTATGATAAATTCAGAAACAAATGAAATATGAAAAATGTTACCAAGAAATATATACAATCTTCTTATGAGACTAAAGTATATCAAAGGCTGATTCTAAATGGGCATGTCCCTTTGCTTGCTATGAGGTTAAACCAGTTTACATACCGTGGTATGCTGCACGCTTTTGCGTGCCGGCCTGGAGAAGGACACGCACGGTCATAATCTGTGCCTCCAGCACATCTGTATATATGAAGACAGAAATGTGATCCGTTCCAGCTTGCTATGAGTTTATCTGAGGTTGTGGAGTAATGCGATAGAAAATTGGCTTGTTTAAACCAGTCGTTTCTGCCTCAAACCTATTTAATCTGATCCACGAGTATCCCTGAGAGCAGCCATTGGATGGAGCTGTTTGATCGGCGGTATGGAATGGCAAATTTTATATTCCATGGTTCATCACATCTGAGTGTCTAATCTGGCAAATATTTTAGCGCAAAAAAAAAAAAAAAAACAATGAAAGGAAAACCCAAGTCCATCTTGAAGTGAGGAGCAGGAGGGGACGTCTGCATATAAAACTAGCTATAATCCGTAGCCTAGCCAAAACCTTCTTGGCCAGTAGTAGGCTGAGAATACGGAAAGGTCTTGACAACATCGTGTAAAAAGCATTCGTTTGAGAAAGGATTTTCCAAAATACAACCTGCTACACGACTTTACCGCGCCCGCAGAAACGTATCCTGTATTTGTGTTTTTTGACAGTGTGGTTGGGCTGATGGCTAGCACCAGGGCTCAAGTCCTGCGGGAACGCGTGGGAACGGAGTTCCTGCACTTTTTTCACAGCAGGAACGCAGTTCCCTTTGCAGGACTACAGCAGCCGAGCCACCGGAGCCAATTCTTCACTAAGCGGCGATGCCCAGCTCGAGTCACTGTCAGGGGCAGGAGAACCTTAGTAATCCTTTATGTTACTGGCCACTTCCTGTATATGGATTCATCGGGTAGTGTGCGGGTATTCCGTCACTTCCTCGATGCCGCAATGTCTCCTGGGAGCTTTTGTCATTGTTCCCAGGAGACATTGCTTCTTTCTAAATCCCGCGATAACCCACGGCAGACCTCCGCAATGAAGAAAAAAAATAAATATGCATGAGCATATCATTTTTATTTATTTTTTGGTGGGGGAGTGGATCTTGGGTGGGAGTTCCCACACTTTTTTCCCCAGGACTTGACCCCTGGCTAGCACCATAACAACCAATGACGATGAGTGGCCAGGACACTGTACGGTTGATTTACTAAATCTGGAGAGTGCAAAATCTGGTGCAGCTCTGCATAACAGCCAATCAGCTTCAAAGCTTAATTGACAAAAAAACTGCAAGCTGATTGGATTCTACGTTGAGCTGCACTCTCCAGTTTTAGTAAATCAACCCGTGGTGTCATTCATTGCTATGGTGCTGGTGGCCAGTCTGATGGCACCGTGGAAATATATGATGGTGATTTAGGGTCATGGCATCCAGGGTTGCCCCATCACCTAGAAGACCTGCTCCCCCTTCCCTATCCTCCATTCAAACCTGCTTTGCTTCCAGCATATATGGGCTTTTATGTAAATGGGGGGCTATGATATGAAGGGCAAAATCTGACGTGAAAGGGGCTTTGATGTGTAACAGGGCCTATGATGTGAAGGGGGCTCCAATTGAAAGGGAAAAACCTGATGTAAAAGAGAGGCTCTGATGTAAAAGGGAGGCTCTGATGTGATAGGGGGCTTCTGATGTGAAAGTGGGACTCTAATGTTAAGGGGGGCTCTGAAATTATGGGGGGATTCTGAAGTGACGATAGACTAATGTAAAAGGGGGGGGGGGGTTCTGATGTGAAAGGGGGACTCTAATGTGAAGAGGGCTTTGATTTGATGCAAATACTCTGATGCAAAGAGAGTACTCTGATGTGAAAGGGGGGTTGTGATAAGAAGGGGGACTCTGTGTTAGGGTACTCGTGATGTGAAGGGAGACTCCGATGAAAAAGGGGGGTTCTGATGTGAAGACGGCTCTGATATGAAAGGGGGGCTCTGATGTAAAGGGGACTTTGATTTGTAGGGAGTACTCTGATGTAAAAGGGGGGTTCTGATGGGAAGGGGGGGGGGGGGGCTTTGATTTGATGGGAGTATTCTGATGTAAAAGGAGGTTCTGATGGGAAGGGGGGGGGGGGGGGCTTTGATTTGATGGGAGTATTCTGATGTAAAAGGAGGTTCTGATGGGAAGGGGGGGGGGGGGCTTTGATTTGATGGGAGTATTCTGATGTAAAAGGAGGTTCTGATGGGAAGGGGGGGGGGGGGGGGCTTTGATTTGATGGGAGTATATTGATGTAAAAGGAAGGCTCTGATGGGAAGGGGGACTTTGATTTGATGGGAGTATTCTGATGTAAAAGGAGGTTCTGATGGGAAGGGGGAGGGGATTTGATTTGATGCTAGTATTCTGATGTAAAAGGAGGTTCTGATGGGAAGGGGGACTTTGATTTGATGCTAGTATTTTGATGTAAAAGGGGGGGTGGGGGCTCTGATGGGAAGGGGGACTTTGATTTGATGCTAGTATTTTGATGTAAAAGGGGGGGGTGGGGGCTCTGATGGGAAGGGGGACTTTGATTTGATGCTAGTATTTTGATGTAAAAGGGGGGGTGGGGGTTCTGATGGGAGTGGAGACTTTGATTTGATGCTAGTATTTTGATGTAAAAGGGGGGCTCTGATGGGAAGGGGGACTTTGATTAGATGGAAGTTTTCTGATGTAAAAGGGGGGCTCTGATTGGAAGGGAGACTTTGATTTGATGGGTGTATTCTAATGTGAAAGGGGGTTCTGATGGGAAGGGGGACTTTGTTTAGATGTAAATATTGTGATTGATGTATAAGGGGGGGCTCTGATGGAAGGGGGACTTTGATTTGATGGGAGTGTTCTGATATATAAGGGGGGCTCTGATGGAAGGGGGACTTTGATTTGATGGGAGTGTTCTGATATATAAGGGGGGCTCTGATGTAAAGGGGAGCTCTGAAATAATGTCACGGGGGGCTTCTGAAGTGAAGGGAGACTCTGATGTGAAACGGAGGGCTGACGTGATGTGGGGTTTCTGCTAAGTAGTTACAGCATATTCATTCATTTAAATATTATTAATTAATACATTTTTAAAACTGATTTCTTTTTCAGCCTGCGAACATTTGTAAAATATACAACTTGGCCCTCGTACTGAAGTTTGGAGACCCCTAGTTTTGAAGATAATCAAAGAGTTTTAAATTACCGTATAAACTTGAGTATAAGCTGACCGCAATATAAGCCGAGGCACCTAATTTTACCACAAAAAACTGGGAAAACGTATTGCCTCGAGTATAAGCCTAGGGTGTCCATCTGCATGCCTCACTGTGTCCATGCCTCACTGTGTCCATGCCTCACTGTGCCCATGCCTCACTGTGCCCATGCCTCACTGTGTCCATGCCTCACTGTGCCCATGCCTCACTGTGTCCATGACTAGACTTACGTTTAACATGGGAGTATATAGAAGGGGTGCCCGGCTTTGAAAAAACGGTGCTCCCCAGCCGTAGGTCCCCCAGACAGCAAACTGTAGAGGAGAACTGGGGCTACATGTGTGCCAAGTTTCGGGTCCAGGGGACCTACGGCCGGCCGGTACCGGCTCCCCAAATTACCGGAGAAATTACTGTTTAACATGGGAGTCTATGGAAGGGGTGCCTGACTTTGAAAAATCGGTGCTCCCCGGCGGTAGGTCCCCCGGACAACAAACTTGTAGAGCAAGAGTGGGCCTATATGTGTGCCAAGTTTGGGGTCCAGGGGACCTACGACCGCCCAGTACCGGGTCCCCAAATTCCGGGAGATCAGGCGCAAAAAGGATGCCTCGAGTATAAGCCGAGGGGGGCATTTTCAGCGCAAAAAGATGTGCTGAAAAACTCGGCTTATACTCGAGTATAAACGGTAATATAGAAAGTGTAACAATAAAGGTGGGGAGCGGTACATACAATTTCGGGGACCATGAAAATTCCATCTTCACTTCTATACTGTTTAAGTAGAATCCTCCCCCCAATATCATCTTCCAGTACACTTTGTAATATTAAAACATCAGTGCTGGTGAATGGCATGGTTCATTTCATTTAATTAGCCAGCCTATTATGTCAATATGACTTTGCAATTCTTTAACAGGCTATTCTGCCGGAGATTATGATCAGCATGCAGGAGAGACACTAATCTGATTATCAGTTCCCTAGCAACAGATTCCCCTTCATCTGCAGCGTTGGTTCCAGTCCCCCATCGCCATGCCTCCAGATATTTCCTTTGCTGAATCACAGGTGCCTATTTATCGCAGAACGCCAGCCGCAGAACTGGGCACAACAAAGCTCCCGGGAGATGTGTCACAGTGGGGGGAGAATTGGATTCCGCTTCTACTACACCAGACGTGGTTCAATGGCTTAGTAAATGAGGGTCTATTGTCTGCGTCTAGATTTCCCCAATGTATAAATAGAACTCCCCGGCATCAGAACACAGGACGCAATTTTACAGCGTTTAGAAACAGAGAATTGTGTTACTTACTGTTCCTCACATAGACTAAAATGTGCAGATTTAACACAAAAAACTCATCTTCTTTGCATAGCTGCATCAATTAATATTTCATACTGCTGTATAGTGATGAGCAAACCGGCACAATTTGGTTCGCTGGACATTTGACAAACCTGGCAGGGGGTTCGCCAACACCAACATAGCGCTGGGCACCATGGGAGCGGAATTCTGGTATTGTTTTCTGCCCTTTTTTTTCAAAGCTAATTTGCAAGATTTTGTTTAAAAAAAATGCCCTGGCCAGCTAGACACTGCCATGGGGGACACGTATAAGAGCAAAAAAAAAAAAACGTATCTAAAATACCCTGAAGAGGGTCAAATTTTTAGATACTTTTTTTTTTTGCAGCTTAAAGTGGTGTTCCAGGCCGAAAAAAGAAAAAAAAAATTAAAACCAGCAGCTACACATACTGCAGCTGTTGGCTTTTAATAATAGGACACTTACCTGTTCTGGAGTCCAGCAATGTCGGCACCCGCAGCTGATGTTTCCATCAGCTGTCGGGGTGCTGCCCCCACCATTGCGGGTAAGGGTACCCGGCAGTATAGACTTTTGGCTTCACGCTGGGAACTCTACTGCACATGCGCGAGGCCCGCTCCTCTCTCCTACTGGCCCTGTGCTGACATCTTGTGCCGCGGCCCGGACATCCCCGGAAGTATCCTGCCCCCCCCGAAAGGTGCCAATTGTAGCACCGGAGGGGGGAGGAATCTGATGAGCGGAAGTTCCACATTTGGGTGGAACTCCCCTTTAAAGTGGATGTAAAGCCACCATACACCCAGTGAAGTGAATAGCCTCAGATGATACACTGCGATGAAAAAAAATCTCCCTGCATAAGTTTTACATGTATATCTGCTGTCTTCACATTAATATTATGTTTAGAATGTTCAGATCGTATTAAGAAATGTTCTCTTCCTGTTTAACACAGAGTGTATTGTCTGGGCAAACAGTCAAGATAGCTAACATTGCTGATTGGAGGAAAGGCACACACCCCCTCTCATCATAGGCAGAGACTCTCAGAGGTGTTTTGTAATAGGACCTGCTCTCTGCTAATCAAGTTATAGAAACCTCCCCGGACAGAAATGTCAGGCTGCTTTTATCTGATGTGTCCGAGAATTTTTCAGGAGTTATCTGGCTGATAACGGAGGAATGGTTCAGGAGAGAGCTACATTGAGGAGAGGTAACAAAATACTGCAGATATATGTGCCCGGCTCAAATTTAATGAATTGGGTTTACATCCACTTTAAAGGACAAGCTGCCTCAGCCAATGTGGAGGAAGAGACCCTGAGAGCCGCTGCTCTTATGCACATCACTGGATTGTGAGGGGGCTCAGGTAAGTATTAGGGGAGCTGCTGCACACAGAAGGATTTTTTATCTTCTGCATAGAATGCATGAAGGTAAAAAACATTGAGCCTGTACAACCACTTTAAAGAGGAGCTCCAGGCTCCCTCAGAAAAAATAGGAGTCATCAGCCAACAAAACTGTCCTGTCCAAGGATCCTGCATTGCCGATTCTTCAATTGGCTTTGGGTGCAGGCGCCGGCATCCTTACGAAGGGAAAAACAGGATGTCTCCCTTGTCTCTACGCATGTCTCCCAGAAGGGGGGGGGGGGGCAGATATTGCGTAGTTGCGGCGATCTTTCCCCAGAAGTGGGAGCAGTTATCTGGATTTGACAGGTATGCGCTTCCCCCTACCCCCTGAAAGGTGCCAAAGGTGGCTCTGAGGGGGGATCTGATCCGTGAAAGTTCCATTTCTGGGTGGAACTCTGCTTTAACCGCTTGCTGACCATATAACTTGCATACAATATATGGCGGCAAGATGACTCTCCTGCCCAAGATCACGCACTAGGTACGTGATCTGGCACTTCGGGGTAGGGGGAGTGCGCACCGCCGCTAGCCAAGCTGTGCTGTGATTATACACGGCAAAAGCCGATCAGCAGGTGCCAGCCAATAAAATTACCGCCAGGAAACCCACCGATCATCGGGAAGACACACCAGACAGGGCTCTGCCTAATGTAAACAAGGCAGAAGCCTGTCCTGTCTGTGGGGAAGTAGTGCCCCCCCCCCCCCCAGCAAAGCAGGAAATAAAATCCATGACTTCCCGTAGCAAAAGCATCACACACAGTACACCAAAACACTGGCTAGGCACACATTTAACCCTTTGATTGCCCTAGATGTTGATCCCTTCCCAGCCAGCATCATTAGTACAGTGATAGTGCATATTTTTAGCACTGATTAGTGTCACTGGCTCGCACAAAGTGTCAAAAGTGTAAGCTGGTGTCTGATTGTCTTTCGCAGTCCCGCTATAAGTTTCTGATCGGCGCCATTACTAGTAAAAAAAAATGAAAAATTCTAGTATTCATACCATAGTTTGTAGATGCTATAACCTTTGCGCAAACCAGACAATATACGCTTATTGGGATTTTTTTACCAAAAATATGTAGCAGGATACATATTGCTCTAAATTTATGAAGGCATTGAATTTTGTTTATTGAATATGTTTTATAGCAGAAATTAAAAAATAATTGCATTTTTTTTTTTTTGTTTGTATATAGCACAAAAAAAAAAAAAAAACACAGTGTTGATCAAATACCATCAAAAGAATGTTCTATTTGTCAGAAAAATTACATACATTTTATTTGGGTACAGCATTGCATGACCGCGCAATTGTCAGTTAAAATAACGCAGTGCCATATCGCAAAAAATGGCCCGGTCAGTAAGGAGGGGTAAATCTTCCAGAGGTCAAGTGTTTAATAAACAAAATAGTAACATAATCGAAAGCATGGAATCCAAAGACAGCCAGGCAACTCGCATTTTTAGGGGAAGACAAGCAATGGCAGCCCATGTTTATCTCTTAGCGAATATTTCCCTTTAATAAAGGAGAAATAAAGTTGCTTAAAATGGGCGGTGTTCCTGTAACTCTGTTGAAAGCACATTTGTGCGCACACATCGGGACGTGCTTCGAGGAGACTGTATGATGAGGTAACTCGCATCTGGACGCTGAATAAATAAAGAAGAAAAATGCCACAAGAAAACCACAGGCTGAAGTTTCGCAATAACGGTGAATTTCTGTGCTGTAGCGGGCTCTGGCCACACACGCTCAGATCAAAGTTCAATCACATCTGGGATTTCTTTTACATTAAAGTCTTTTTTATTGGGTCGTACAGACCAATTGATACATATGGAGCTCAGTGTGGAATACAGGATCAAAGGGATTGTAAAGTCTCGTTTTTTTTTCAATAAAAATAACAAACATGTTATACTTGCCTCCTCTGTTGCAGTGGATTTGCACAGAGCAGCCCGATCCTCCTCTTCTTGGGTGCCTCTTTACTGCTCCTGGCCCCTCCCTCCTGTTGAGTGCCCCCATAGACAAGCAGCTTGCTATGGGGGCACCCAAGCAGAATCACAGCTCCCTGTGTCCATTCAGACACAGAACTGCGGCCCCGCCCCCTCCTGATTGGCTAGCTGACTTTGATTGACAGCAACGGGAGCCAATGGCGCCGCAGCTGTGTCTCAGCCAATCAGGAGAGAGAGTTTCGAACGGCCAAGGGACTCATGTACATCGCTGGACAGAGATGGGGCTCAGGTAAGTATTAGGGGGACTGAGGGGCGGCTTCTGCACACAGATGGCTTTTTATCTTAACGCATAAAATACATTAAAGCGGAGGTCCCACTAAAAAATAAATATTAAAAGCCAGCAGATACAAATACAGCAGCTGCTGACTTTTAATATATGGACACTTACCTGTGTAAGGCGCCTGCGATTTCGGAAGCCGATCTACCGCTCGTGGATCGGCTGCTGCCGCCGACATACTCGGTAAGGGAATCAGGAAGTGAAGCATTGCGGCTTCACTTCCCGGTTCCCTACTGCGCATGCGCAAATCATGCTGTGCGTCTTCACTGGTCCCCGCTGTGTTCTGAGAGCCGTCTGTCTTCCAGAATTCAGCGGGGGTACAGAGTAGGCGCCGGAAGTGATCTATGCCAGGAAGTGGGAGCAAATACCTGTATTAGACAGGTAGCTGCTCCCCCCCCCTTCCCCTGAAAGGGGCCAAATGTGACACTTTTGACTTTACAATTTCTTTAAACTTTGAAAAAAAAGACTTCTTCATGTCCTCATCCATGCTCTGTGTTGTCCTCCTCCATGATGCTGCTCCCTCCCTCCATGCTGCGTGTCCCCCCTCTGCGCCATGTTTCCCCTCCATGTCCTCCTCTGCCCCCCTCTGTCAGGATGGAGAGCGGAGGTAGGAGCCACTAAACCCGGCTCCTACCTGTTCTGAATGAACAGTCAGTGATCACTGACTCTGTCCATTCACATAACTGAAGCATTGTAACCTGTGTTTACGATGCTTCAGTTTATGAATGGAGAGGAGCCTCTGTCTCCTGTCCATTCATTTCAGCTGAGGCTGCTAAAAAAGGGACTGGGGAACCTGTATCCCTAGTCCCTTTCTCTGTCTTAAAGGGGAGATATCAGAGGTCTGTTAAGACCCCTGATATCTCACCAAAGCCCCCCCAACAGGGCTGATAAAAAAAAATGATTTTTTTTTTTTGCAATAAATAATTTAAAAAATAAAATGTAAATAAAAAAAATAAAAAAATAAAAAAAAAACACTGACAATCCACCACCCCCCCCCTAAAAAAATAAATAAATATATCGATGTAGAAAAAAAAAAAAAAGCCACTGTCACATGACATTAAAAAAAGTATCGGTATTCGGTATCAGCGAGTACTTGGAAAAAAAAGTATCGGTACTTGTACTCGGTCTCAAAAAAGTGGTATCGGGACAACCCTAGACTTATGCTACCAAAAATAAAGTGTGCTGTAAATTGCCTCCAGCATTGCCGGAGGATGCCATTTTGCTGAAGCCCAGAGCCCAGCAGTAAATTTTTAGGCTGTCAGCAGATCGGCCTCAACAACAGCACGGTGCAGAAAAAAAGAGAGCGACTGAGCATGTGCAGAGCAGAGTGAGACAGTGTGATAAACAAAATAGAATCTCTGCGCTTAGGTATAATCCCCCCTAGACACAGCTGCTAGCACCAAATAAGCTTGTGATACTAAGCCCAAAATGTACAATACAAACCAGTGCAGCGCTATCCTCCAAAGTATACAGTACAGATAGTCACATATATCCAAGAAATAAACAAAATAATAGTATTCAATGTGTAAATCCAGTCCCAAAAGAGCAATGTGACATCACATAGAGCTAGTGCTAAAGTCAGAGGTTTGTTGACATCTGTGATTTTTTTGGGGTATGCAGTGATGTATTTTGACAATGGCTGAACTGTGGATGGTTGTCTAATGAATTCCATATATAATAGGCTGAATAACCAAGCCCCACTGTACTATTTACCCCATTATAAGAATTAAACTCAGAAGAATTATTTTAGCAGTTTAACTGGAATGTGGTTGAACTGGATGGACTCCTTGTGTCTTTTTTCAACCTGACTAACTATGTAACCCAGGCCAATTCTCTCCTACATGTAAAAATATGCATTTTTTTGCGGCTAGAAAATTACTCAGAACCCCAAACATTATATATATATGGGCAGCACAGTGGGTTAGCAATTTTCACCTAGCAGCACTAGGGTCCTTGGTTTGAATCCCAACCATGGCACAGCCTGTATGGAGTTTGCATGTACTCCCTGTGCCTGCGTGGGTTTCCTCCCCACACATGCTGGTAGGTTAATTGGCTCCTGTCTAAATTGGCCCTCGTATGTGTGTGTGTGTATGAATGTGAGTTAGGGATCTTAGATTGTAAGCTCCTTACAACCTGGTGGCACCCGCTATGCCAGTCCCAGGTCCGCAGATGGGCAAGCGGATACATAGCAGGGGGGGAGTGTGCAAGCATTTGGGCGGCAGCTCAGGCGCCAGGATGCAATATATAGTCGCCATGGTGACCTGGGATTTGTCGTGCCCTACTCTAAACTTCCCTGCATGTTAACCTATGTGTCCATGCATATAGGTTTTTGGAGGCAGGAAAAAACCCACTGCCAGTGCATCCAGGATCAGCAGAGTTCTGGCAGAAAAAACTCTTGATGCTACAAAACACGGCTAAACGTGTCTAAATGCAGGTCAACACTAGGTGCGTTTAGCGCTTGAGCGTTAATTTACTTCAATGAATAATTTATTCTGGCATACAAAATGATTAAATGCCCACATGCTTGGCGCTGTAAACGTGCCTAAAAGCATTACGCACCTTTACACGCAATGTTTTCTGTCAAAACGCTGCTGCCAGGAGGAAAGGCTTCTGGGAGAGTTCGCAAAATTTCCTGTGTGCATGAGGCCTCATGGTGCTTCGTTTTTTTTTTTTCGTTTTAATCTGCTCGACGTGTGATCCAATTAAAACAATCAAATCTGCAACAAATCGAATTGCTAAAACTTTCCTTCCAATCGATTTAGAATTCATTTTAATTGGATTCGATCAAACTAAGTTGATCAGCCAGGGCGGAAAATATCAGTTGTTTTGCATCAATCAGCAGCAATAAATATATCGTAAATATGATCGTATTTTATTAACAATCAGATTATGAGATTACTGTCGGAAACAGAGATGCAGTTAATAATTAATATTGTAATTTTCAATCAAATCTTAGCCATTGATTGAAATGCACTTCCCCATGTGTGGCATCAAATGGGTTGCCAACTATAGATCAATTATTCCTATTGAAAGAGATCAATCGGAAAATAGACTGTGTACTTTGCAAAGTGTAGTTGCACGCTGCAAGAGCGACTGCTCCAGAGCTTAGTAAATGAGCAGAAGCTCGTCTGTCTTCCATCATCCAATCATGTGAATGTGATTGGGTACTCTTTGTAAAGTAAAACTTCCCCTCATTTACTAAGCATTGGAGCAACTGCACTTGGAGAGTGCACAGTGTATTTTCCTTTAGTAAATCCACCCCTTTGTCTCTTTTGTATACGTATAATTTTATATGCAGACATCTCAAGTCTCTCTCTGCCCCTCTGCATGTCCTTCTCCACCCCCGGCCCCCTCCGTGTCCTTCTCCGCCCCCCTAGGCCCCCTCCATGTTCTTCTCCGCCCCCCTTCTCCTCTGGTCCCTGTCTACTCTTCTGCCGCCCCTGTCCTCCTCCTCTGCTCCCCCTCGTCTGGCTCCTCTCCTCTCCTGTCAGGACTTGGACACGAGATCGTTCCCGTGTCCTGTAAAAACTGAGCAGAGTAAGCAGTTTATGAATGAACAGAAGCCTCTGTCTCCTATTCATTCATCTTTAGTGCTGAGAAAGGGACTGGGGAATCTGTGTCCTCAGTCCCTTTCCATGTCTCAAAGAGGAGATGTCGGGGTCTTTTTAGACCCCTGATATCTCACCAAAGCCCCCCAAAAAATAAAAAAAATTATAATTGTAACAATAAATAAACAAATAAATAAAAAAAGTGTAAAAAAATAAATGAACTACTGACACCACTCTCCCTTGCCCTCCAAACACTGCTCACTGCTCCAACCCCCCCCCCCCCCCCAAAAAAGAATTGTAATTTATTTTTTAAAGTAAATAGAATTTTAAAAAAAATCAATTGTTAAAAATAAAAAAATACGCAACTTTGTTGCAAAGGGGGTGGGATTGCGGGCGCAAAGCGCCACCTCCCTGAAATGAGTTTTTGCAGGTTGAGATGTCTGTATATGTAAATACGAACAACCATATTTATTTACTACATAAATACAGTAAGTTGCGCTTCTTAAAGCGGAGAGGTCCACCCAAATTTTTTATTTTTTTTAAAAGCCAGCGGCTACAAATACTGCAGCGGCTGACTTCTAAAAAATGGACACTTACCTGTCCAGTGCGCCCGTGATGTCGGCAGCTGAGGCCGAGCAATAGCTCATCTCTCGGCTGCCCCCGCCGCCAATCTTCGGTGAGGGAATCGGGAAGTGAAACATTTCAGCTTCATTGCCTGGTTCCCTCCTGCACAAGCACGAGTAGCGCGGCGCGCCCTCACTGGTCCCCGCTCTCTCCTGGGACCAGTATGTTTCCCATGGGGGGCGACAGGAAGTGGCGTGAGTCTACGGGAGTCTATGCTCGGAAGTTGGTGAAAATACCGGTCTTAGACAGTTATCTGCACCCCCCTTCCCCCCTGAAAGGTGCCAAATGTGATTAATTTCAATTGCAGCATAGTGGTTGTGTTTGAATGCTCCTCACCACAATACAAGTATAAAGGGTTGATTTCTGGGTGTTGGGCCGCTCAAGAGTCAGGCTGCTGCTTCTTCACTGGGAACAGCGGTCTGACTCTCCAAAGTGATGCCAATACAGAATTATTTTAAAGGAACACTAAAGGCAAAAATGTTTTTTTTTTTTTTTAAATAACAAACATGTTATACTTACCTCCACTGTGCAGCTCGTTTTGCACAGAGTGTCCCCTAACCCTGTCTTCTGGGGTCCCTCGGCAGCTGTCTCGTCTACTCCTCGCAAAAGCTTTCCACCTTCATGCGAGCTCGCATGGTGGAAAGCTTTTGCGGGCGCGTGATACAGCGGCGGGCATAGCCGCCGACTGTATCACTTGGCCCTGCCCCCCGCATCATTGGATGTGATTGGCAGCAGCGCCAGCCAATGGCTGCGCTGCTATCAATCCATCCAGCCTAGCCAATCAACGGCCAGGCTGGGAACCGAAGAGGATCACGAGGACGCGCGCGGGACTTTCGAGGGGTGAGGTAAGTAAAACGGGGGTTCGGGGGGGCGGTACCGTCGGATGTTTTTTCACCTTAATGCATAGGATGCACATGTATTACTTTATATTCAGCTTGAGAACATTAATAAATACAGAGGGTCCATTAGGTTTTTGTACAATACAAAAATGCAACAATGTGAGAATGTGAAAGTCGCATTGGAGGTACTGTAATAATAAGCCCAAATATGCACTCGCTGAAATACGCTTTCCACCTAAGCAGTGGGCTGGTCCTCAGAAATAATGATGCGTTTTCAGCAGCATGGAAAAGGCCAGCAGCTCTTCATCGTACATAAAGACGGCATCCCAGCACACAGCAGCATGTGTACAGCATTACTCATTGCTCACTTCCAGCGCTGGATTTACATCAGGCACAATGCTGCCAAGACTGACAAAGACCACGCCGTGACATTTAATTAGTGAATCATATACTCCCGCAACATGCGCAACCTCATGGCTTTTTCTGAAGGGAATAACGGATACTATATAAAGGCGTGCTTTGCATTGATCCTTATTAGTATCTGAATAATATCTGCTTGCTGTGGTCTGTCGCAGGTTATTCCTTGGTGACAGAATGTAATGGCATTAGAACATTCATTTATACATGGCCTGAGAATTAAAGGGCTCCTACAAGTCCCAGCCTAGTCTTCTGTATGGTGGCTTGTTGCCTGACTGCACTAAGAAATTCCAAATCTACGGCAGTGCCAATTGGTGAATCACCAAGCATATGTTTATGGGTGTACTCACAATGGTAGGCGTGCGCACAGGATGTGCCGGATATGTTTAAGGATGGTGAGCAGGGAAAGGCACCATAAATATGTCATTTTCCAGCCCCTTCCTTTTCTGAATGGGGGAGATTTACTAAAACTGGAGCACTCAGAACCTGTTGCAGCTGTGCATGGTAGCCAATCAGCTTCTAACCTCAGTTTGTTCAGTTAAGCTTTGGCACTACAACCTGAAAGCTGATTGGTTTCTATACAGAAGCAAGCTTGATTTTTCACCCTCCAGCTTTAGTAAATAAACCCCAATGAGTGGTCGGTACCAATTATTCACTGTGTTCATTCATAACTGAAGCATAGTAAACTGTACTTACTTACTATGCTCCAATTTGTGAATGAACAGGAAACCGCTCAGCACAGAGCACTTCCCATTCATTCACTGTCCAGTGCAGCTGAGGCTGCAGATAAAGGAAATGAGAAATTGATGCCCTCCTTCCCTTTCTCTGTTTCAAAAGTGGGACATCAGGGCTCTGTTTAGACCCCTGATAATTCACCAAAGCCCCCAATGGGCTTCTTAAAAGAAAAATTTAAAAAATAACTACTACTACTACTGACACCATCCATTGCCCTACTAACTCCCATCTCTGCCTTACTAAAACCGTCCTCTTCCCTAATGAAAAAGTTCACTGCCCTACTGACACCATCTCTGCCCTACTGACACATTCTACTGCTCTACTGACTGAGACCATCCACTGTCCTTTTGACATGTCCACTGCTCTACTGACGACATCCACTGCTCTACTGACGACATCCACTGCTCTACTGACGACATCCACTGCTCTACTGACGACATCCACTGCTCTACTGACGACATCCACTGCTCTACTGACGACATCCACTGCTCTACTGACGACATCCACTGCTCTACTGACGACATCCACTGCTCTACTGACGACATCCACTGCTCTACTAACATTATCTACTGCTGTACAGGCACCGTCCACTGCTCTACTGACACCGTCCACTGCACTACTAACATTATCTACTGCTATACTGGCACCGTCCACTGCACTACTAACATTATCCACTGCTATACGGGCACCATCCACTGCTCTACTAACATTATTCACTGCTCTACTGACACCATCCACTGCACTACTAACATTATCCACTGCTATCCTGGCACGGTCCACTTTGGGTACACCCCCTAATGCTACTGGTTCACGGTTCAGCCCCTAGGTCTGGTTCCTTTGTGTAGTGTGAATGCTCTGTACCATTGCTGAAAAACGGCTAAGAGTACCATGCCAAGTCCAGGACTGCTTGGAAAAGGTGACCCCAAACACAGTTCACGTGTGACTCTACAGTAGGCTTCAGCATGAAAGTAAACCATGCATGAGCACATAACTCTGCATACATCTGCATAGCACAGAAGCAGAGGGATTGCTGTGGTCTAATTGGCAGAGGTTGGCAAAGGTGATGATGTCTGCCCAGGAATGCTTCCCTGTAAGCACACTGTGAGCGCTGACCACCAGAGGAATAGGGAGAGGAGACAATCAAACTGGAAGCATGGTTCAGTTCAACCGTACCCAGAGTGAGTTCACCCTTAGACTTGAGTCAATTGGAGTCCACCTCTAAAACTGCCCTTCTATAACTGGAAGCTGTACTACTTACTCAAAGACATTTTTTTTAAAGGCAATTGCAAAGCATCTTTATTCTTCAAGTTCATATTTGAGAGCCACAAATTTTAAACATATGTTTATGCACAAAGGATAACCGGCAAATGGCCATGAGCAGTATCAGAGAGCGGCTGGCTTATGCACGCATTTCAAACCACCCTCTGTTGTCTAATGTAATACCAAATTTACTTAAATGAACAATTTTTTGGTCCCTTTAATAAACCTATACATTGACAATGTTTGTGGAACGGTCATAAAAGTGTCCGAGTTTCTGGCATGAACCAGATAGCAGTGGCTAATTAAGCCAATCATTGACAGAACACATTTTAAGATGTTTGCTCATCTCTCGTTTCCAGAAGACACGACAATCGTGTGAAATTTGGCTTGCCTGCACTATTTGTCTGTATGGCAGGACTACAGCAAATAAAGGGACCGACACGTGACCAAGATCATCGTACAATCGTTTCAGAGCCTTGTATAGCGACTGTATAATGATACATAGGGGGCAACTACAATACACAGCAAAGGGGCACCAAATATGCAGAAGAAAGAAATGTTATAGATTGGAATGGCATGAAAATAACATAATAGCAGACACCCTATCAATCAAACCCTTTGTTCTGACAAAAACTTACAAATTGGTTGACTGAATAAGACGGTCAGACAGCAATAGTGATGCACCAAGGAGAGAAACCCATAGCAGCCAAACACGTTCCGTCTTTCTAGTTTTATGTGAACTTGTACTGACCTTGTAAGGTAGTCCTCGTAGTCCATACCAGATGCCTTACCACCAGCTCAGAGAGTCCACGTGTCCCCCAAGCTCTAGCTCTCCTCTAGGTAGTAACTCACCATACAGCTTCTTGGTTGATAATTAGCTTCCCTGCCCCCTCTCTTGCACCTTACTGGCCAACAGGAAAGCAAGGGCGGAAGGGGGCAAGGGAGGAGGTGGGCTAGTTATCGATTACAAGTGTTGTCCTATAAAGCACCGGGCTTTGAGGGTCCCAGACCTGGCAAATGAAATAAGCCTGCAGTCAAGGTGGCTTCATGTCTAGAGGGCAGCTACCTGATTATGGACTTGAAGCCAAAGTGATGTGAGCCTTCAGGTTTCTTGTAAAGCTTTTGCAATCATAAATGATGACCTCTGATTTCTAAAATTTGCTTACTTCTTATTATACAAACCAACAAAAAATTCAACATGGGATGTTACCTAACCCAGAGAAACCCAATATCATATTTTCTCCTTCTGTTTACATAAAACAGAAATGAACAAGTATGAGTTAGACATTCTCTTTGCTCTACCTCGAAGTCAGATGGACTTTTTCCATCAGAAATTCTGACCGTGTGTATGCCCCATCAGAGGAATTCCGTTGCAGTTTAGATAGAGAACATGTTCTCTTTTACTCCGATGGAATTCCGATGTGATTTTGGCAAAAGCCAGATCGCGTGTATGGGGCATAAGGGTAATGGTCTACAAACTGCAGCCTGCGGGCCAGATCAGGCCCTTTGCTTGCTTTTATCTTGCCCTCGGGGCACTACTCCTCCCACTGACACCAACAATGAAGCACCATTCCTTCCAGTGGCACCAACAATGGGTCACTATTCCTCCCACTTACACCAACAATGAGGCACCATTGCTTACATTGGCATTCAACAATGGGTCACTATTCCTGCTACTGACACCAATGATTGGTTAGTATTCCTCCCACTAACACCAAGGATGGAACACTATTCCTCCCACTGACACCAACAATAAAGCAACATTCCTTCCACTGTACCAACAATGGATCACTATTCCTCCCACTTACACCAACAATGAGGCACCATCGCTTACACTGGCATTCAACAATGGGCCACTACTCCTGTCACTGACACCAATGATTGGTCAGTATTCCTCCCACCAACTCCAATAATGGAACACTATTCCTTCTAGGGTTGTCCCGATACCATTTTTTTTAGGACTGAGTACAAGTACCGATACTTTTTTTCATGTACTCGCCGATACCGAATACCGATACTTTTTTTTAAATGTGTCCCCAAATGCAGCCATGTCCCCCCACATATGCAGCCATGTCCCCCCACATATGCAGCCATGTCCCCCACATAATGCAGCCATGTCCCCCACATATTACAGCCATGTCCCCCACATATTACAGCCATGTCCCCCACATATTCCAGCCATGTCCCCCACATATTCCAGCCATGTCCCCCCACATAATGCAGCCATGTCCCCCCACATAATGCAGCCATGTCCCCCCACATAATGCAGCCATGTCCCCCCACATAATGCAGCCATGTCCCCCCACATAATGCAGCCATGTCCCCCCACATAATGCAGCCATGTCCCCCCACATAATGCAGCCATGTCCCCCCACATAATGCAGCCATGTCCCCCCACATATTGCAGCCATGTCCCACATACCTTGATGATGCCGCACTTCCTGCGTTAATCAGCGTGCGGGGAACATTACAGCTTTCGGTTGAATAGCTGTATCCCCGCCGCGCCGTGTATAGACACTCCCCCTTGCTCGGGATTGGACAGATCATCCGTCCAATCCTGCGCAAGGGGGAATGTCTATACGCGGCGGGGATACAGCTATTCAAACGAAAGCTGTAGGGGTAAGTATTCTATTTCAGTATCGGGGGTATTTGCGGGAGTACGAGTACTCCAGCAAATACTCGGTATCGGTCCCGATACCGATACTGGTATCGGGACAACCCTAATTCCTTCCACTGGCACCAATGAGGCACTATTCCTTCCACTTACACCAATGATTGGTCAGTATTCCTCCCACTAACACCAATGATGGGAGACTATTCCTCCCACTGACACCAATGATGGGGCACTATTCCTCCCACTGCCACCAATGATGGGTCACTCTTCCTCCCACTCACACCAATGATGGGACACTATTCCTCCCACTGACACCAATGATGGGTCACTATTCCTCCCACTGACACTAATGATGGGTCACTATTCCTCCCACTGACACCAATGATGGGAGCACTATTCCTCCCACTGACACCAATGATGGGTCACTATTCCTCCCACTGACACCAATGATGGGTCACTATTCCTCCCACTGACACCAATGATGGGTCACTATTCCTCCCACTGACACCAATGATGGGTCACTATTCCTCCCACTGACACCAATGATGGGAGCACTATTCCCACAGACACCAATGATGGGTCACTATTTCTCCTTTTTTTTTTTTTACTTTTTTTTAGTCATGCCCCTTTGACAAATTGTGATTTAAATCAACTTGATTTAAATCAAATCCAACCTGAAGGCAACCAACAGAAAACGCAATCACAGGAAGAACATGCATTCTCCATGCAAGTAGCGCCCGGGTAGGATTTGAATCCAGGACCACAGTGCTGCAAGACAGCTGTGCAAACCACTAAGGCTGCATTCACACCTGAGCATACCAACTTTAATGCCCCGTACACACCATCACTTTATGTGATGAAAAAAAACGACACTTTCTGTGAAGTAAAAAATGACGTTTTTGAAACTTCAATTTTCAAAGACGAAGTTGCCTACACACCATCGTTTTTCTCACAATGTTCTTGCAAAGTGAGGTTACGTTCCACCACGTTTTTCTATTGAAGCTCGCTTCATAAGTAGCTTCTGGGCATGCGCGGGTGAAAAAACGTCGTTTTAAACAACGTTTTTTGCTACACACGGTCAATTTCTGTGAAGTAAAAAGTGCACTTTTGAAAAACGACACATAAAATTGAAGCATGCTTCAAATTTTTTTGGTCGTTTTTTACAAGACATAAAACAACGTTTTCCCCCACACACAGTCAATTAAAGTGACGTTTTTAAAAACGTCATTTTTTTTCATCACATAAAGTGATGGTGTGTACGCGGCATAAGAGTTTTTCACACGTTGCGTGGGCTTTTTCATTTTTTTATTATACAATAGAGAAAACTATTATCTGTTGCATCATTTGTTGCTAGGTATTTCAGCTTTTTTTTAGCTTTTCCATTAGCTTTTATTTCTTCTTTTAATTATTATTTATTAATTATATTGTTTTTTTCGTTAGAGTAAGGGGTTTGAGTTCACTTTAGGATAAGGCGTTGGGGTTAGGGTTATTTATTTTTATTTTATATGAATAATAATAATAAATGAATAAATAAATGTAAAATAAATAAAAATCATAAATAAATAAAAAAAAAATCAATAAATTAATACTAAGTAACAATACATAAATAATTAGCCCTTACCCCTTAAAAAAAAAAAGAATAATAAATAACTAAACGCCCTAACACAAAATAAATAATTATTATTATTAATATATTTTTTTGTTCGAGTTTGGGTGTTTATTGTTGTTTTATTATTATTAATAATGTATTTAATATTTTTTAAGGTTAAAGCGGAGTTCAACCCAAAAATGGAACTTCCACTTTAAGGGAAGGTGACCTCCTGACAGGCCACATTTGGCATGTCATCTTTTTTTGGGGGGGGGGGAGCGGAAACCCTCTTTTAAGAGGTTTTCAGCTCCCACTTCCTCCCTGGGCACCGTGACGCCGGAAGGAAGGTCACCTCTCCCTCCCCACCCTCTCGGCAATCATCTGGAACACATCACAGATTTCAGATGATTGCTCGGCCAATCATGGTGTGCAGCGTGGCGCGCACATTCGCAGTGCCCACAGTAGTAATGCCGGTGTTCTGCCGAATAAGTTCTGCCCGGCACATAAGGACCCCCTTGTACTGCGCAGGCACGGAGCCAAGTCTCTGAAAATAGCCGAACATGTAGAGCTGAGAGTCGGCTCTACACAACGCTCGCGCAATGACTATCGCATATGCCGCACGCTCCCGATGCTAGTGCTACTCTGCAAGGGGCGGGGGTGATTTTAAAAATAAAGTACACATGTTAGTGGGGCATGTTGGCCATCTGAGTTAAATGTGCAAATCTGCCCATCAACATTGCCATTGCAAAACCCGCCCTGCTAAGACGTGTACTTTATTGTTAAAATCACCCCTGCCCCTTGCAGAGTAGCGCTAGCATCGGGAGCGTGCGGCATATGTGATAGTCATTGCGCATGCGCCGTGTAAAGCTGACTCTCAGCTCTACATGTTCGGCTATTTTCAGAGGCTCGGTTGAGGTTTGTATTGCATAAGCGCCGCGCTTGCGCAGTACAGGGGGGTCCTAATCCGCCAGGGGAACATTTTCGGCAGAACTCGGCACTGCGGAGAGGAGGGGGAGACCAGTGTGGCTTTGTTCCCCCGCATCACTGGACCCTGGGACAGGTAAGTGTCTGATTATTTAACCACTTAAGACCCGGACCAAAATGCAAGTAAAGGACCCGGACAGTTTTTGCGATTCGGCACTGCGTCGATTTAGCTGACAATTGCGCGGTCGTACAACGTGGCTCCCAAACAAAATTGATGTCCTTTTTTTTCCCCACAAATAGAGCTTTCTTTTGGTGGTATTTGATCACCTCTGCGTTTTTTTTTTTTGCTATAAAAATGCATTTTTACTTTGAAAATGACAATTGCAGTTTGGGAGTTAACCACTAGGGGGCGCTGAAGGGGTTGAGTGTGACCTCATATGTGTTTCTAACTGTAGGAGGTCGGGGCTGGACGTGTTGATGTAATTGATCGTGCTTTCCTATATCAGGGAACACACGATCAATGACAGCGCCACAGTGAAGAACGGGGAAGCTGTGTTTACACACAGCTCTCCCCGTTCTTCAGCTCCGGGGACTGATCGCGGGACTCCAGCGGCGATCGGGCCCGCGAGTCCCGCGGCCGCGGAGCTTCGGACCGAGTCGCTGGGCACTTAAAGAGGACGTACAGGTACGTGCTTGTTCCCAGCCGTGCCATTCCGCCGATGTAAATGTGCAGGAGGCGGTCCTTAAGTGGTTAAAGTCAGCAGCTGCAGTATTTGTAGCTGCTGACTTTTAATATTTTTATTTTAGTAGGAACTCCGCTTTAATTATTATTTATTAATGTATTCTTACATAGTATTAATTTATTTTACTTATTTATGATGATTTTTAGTTGTTTGTGTATTTATTTTACATTTATTTATTCATATATTATTACTATTTGATTTTTTACATTTGTGCTGTGCTTTGCATTACCTTCTATTTAGCGACTGCTCAAAGGCTTATGAAAGGCATTCATAACCTTATTCTAAAAAAAGCACCGCTTATTCTAAAATCGCTGAAGAAAGTCATCAATATTGTCTTCCTCCCGATAGTTCTGAAGAAGGCAGACAGTGATAAATGAATGCTTGCAGTGTTTATCCTGTGAAGACACTGGTTATCTATGCAAATGGTATGGTGCGATTTTTGTATAGCGAGCAAGGCGAGCCTACAACGCGAATGCATACTGCCAGCGAGCCCATGTTTTCCACTTGCTGCTGGAAGACGTCAAGGGCTGATTCTTTGCTATAGAAAGCAATGGAATTAACACGGGAGATTGTTAACAAATTCTATAGCTGGAAAATGGAAAAGCACTCACTGTACAGAGTAAACGCAGGATTACATCAGCAACTGTGTAAAATGTATACATGCGGGTATGAACCAGTCCTGAAATGCGTAGAAAGCTGAGTCATAAGGCCAAGAAAATCTCTTGATTATAGTATTTACTGTAATAAATTAACCGCTTAAAGGAACACTAAAGGCAACATTTTTTTTTTTTTTTTTTTTTTTTTAAATAACAAACATGTTATACTTACCTCCACTGTGCAGCTCGTTTTGTACAGAGTGTCCCTGAATCCTGTCTTCTGGGGTCCCTCGGCGGCTGTCTCGGCTCCTCTTCGCAAAAGCTTTCCACCTTCATGCGAGCTCGCATGGTGGAAAGCTCTTGCGGGCGCACTCCCGTGATACAGCGGCGGGCATAGTGACTGTATCACTCGGCCCCGGCGCGCGCGTCATCGGATGTGATTGACAGCAGCGCCAGCCAATGGCTGCGCTGCTATAAATCCGTCCAGCCTAGGCAATCAACGGCCAGGCTGGGAACCGAAGAGGATGCGCGCGGGACTTTCGAGGGGTGAGGTAAGTAAAACGGGGGTTCGGGGGGGGGGGGGGCGGTACCATCGGATGTTTTTTCACCTTAATGCATAGGATGCATTAAGGTGAAAAAACATTTACCTTTACAACCCCTTTAAGACCCGGACCATTATGCAGGTAAAGGACCTGGCGCCTTTTTGCGATTCGGCACTGCGTCGTTTTAACTGACAATTGCGCAGTCGTGCGATGTGGCTCCCAAACAAAATTGGCGTCCTTTTCTTCCCACAATTAGAGATTTCTTTTGGTGCTATTTGATCACCTATTTTATTTATTGCGCTATAAACAAAAATAGAGCGACAATTTTGAAAAAAATTCAATATTTTTTAACTTTTTGCTATAATAAATATCCCCAAAAAAGATAGATAAAACTTTATTTTTTTCCTCAATTTAGGCCGATACGTATTCTTCTACATATTTTTGGTAAAAAAAATTGCAATAAGCATTTATTGATTGGTTTGCGCAAAAGTTAGAGAGTTTACAAAATAGGGGATAGTTTTATGGCATTTTTATTAATTATTATTTTTTTACTAATAATGGCGGCGATCAGCGTTTTTTTTTTTTTCGTGACTGCGACATTATGGCGGACACTTCGGATACTTTTGACACTATTTTGGGACTATTGTCATTTTTACAGCGAACAGTGCTATAAAAATGCACTGTTTACTGTAAAAATTACACTGGAAGTGAAGGAGTTAACCAGGAGGGGGCGCTGTAGGGGTTAAGTGTGCCCTAAGGGAGTGTTCTTACTGTGGGGGGCGTGGCTGTGCGTGTGACGTCACTGATCGTCGTTTTCTAACACAGGGAACAGACGATCAGTGATAGCCACACTAGGAAGCACGGGGAGAGGTTTGTTTACACTAACCTCTCCCACCTCTTCCTCTCTGTGACCCGATCGCGGGACACCGGCGGCGATCCCCGCTGTTCCCGCGGGGATGGTCACTGAGAAGAGGACCGGGTCGCGAGGGAGAATATCGGACGGCTGAGACACCCATGGACATCGGTGGACAGAGAGGGACCTCGGATAAGTATTGGGGGGGCTGCTGCACACAGAAGGCGTTTTATCTTAATGCATAGAATGCATTAAAGCGGTTGCATTCTATGTATTAGACCCCTTTCACACTGCCCATAGCGTCGGCGGTAAAACGCCACTATTTTTACCGCCGATGATATGGGTGGATTTGCTGCGCATTTCGGCAGCTAGCCGAGAAAGGGTTAAAACCGCCCGCAATGCACTGCTGAGGACACGGGAGTGCGCCCGCATGGGTGCCCTGAGGGAGATCGCTTCTCTGATGGGGTACTTGAGAAGAGGAGGAGCCAGGAGCGCCACTGAGGGACCCCAGAAGAGGAGGATCGGGGCCACTCTGTGTAAAACCAACTGCACAGGGGAGATTAGTATGACACGTTTGTTAAAAAAAAAAAAAAACTTCTGCCTTTACAACTTCTTTAAAAACCACTTTAGCCCAGGAAAAATCGGTTGCCCAATGACCGGGCCATTTTTTTGCGATTCTGTGCTATAAAAAAAAAAAAAGCGACAATTTAAAAAGAAAAAGCAATATTTTTTACTTTTTGCTATAATAAATATCCCCCAAAAAATATATATAATTTTTTTTTCCTCCGTTTAGGGCGATACGTATTCTTCTACATATTTTTGGTACAAAAAAAATTGATTGGTTTGCGCAAAAGTTATAGCGTCTACAAAATAGGGGATAGATTTATGGCATTTTTATTATATATTTATATATATATTTTTTTACTAGTAATGGCGGCGATTTTGATCGTGACTGCGATATTGCGGTGGACACATCGGACATTTTTTACACTATTTTGGGACCATTGTCATTTTTACAGCAATCAGTGCTATAAAAAATGCACAGACTACTGTGTAAATGACACTGGCAGGGAAGGGGTTAAGTGTGTCCTAGTGATTCTAACTGTGGGGGGCTGGGCTACAAGTGACACGTCAGAGAGCACTGCTCCCAATGCCAAGGAGCAGTAGATCAGTGTCCTGTCACTAGGCAGAACAGGGAAATGCCTTGTTTACATAGGCATCTCTCCGTTCTGCAGCTCCGTGACACAATCGCGGGACACCGGCGGACATCGAGTCCGCTGGTCATGGGGCTTGCGAGCGGGCATTGCGCATGCCTGCTAGGCTGCAGATTCAAAGCAACGTACAGGTACGTTGCTCTGCCTGCCCGTGCCATTCTGCCAGCGTAAATGTACGTGAGGCAGTCGGCAAGTGGTTAATGACCAGATCACCAGGTGTAAGTAAAGAAAGCCTAAAAAGAAAACAAATGCAGCTATTACATCGGTAAGCGTCAATATAATAAATGTTTCTCATCCTTTCTAAACTACTGCCATAGTGCTGATCTATAAGGATATGTATTCCTCCTGCATGTATCCTTACCCGTCAAATGTTTCCCCTCTGTCTGTTATAAGAACTGAAAAACTGCAGGCTCTGTGGGTGGAGTCGTGATGTCAGTAGACTCCCCGCCCACCTCTACACTCCCCTTACACTAAATTCTGCTATGATCACTATCATCCAGTCAAAATTCAGAAAAGTAACCACATGACTTCAGAAAAGGAGTTAGGTGGGAAATAAAAATATAACGCCTGTCCCCAGGCTAGTGCAAGAGATATATAAATTACCTGTCACTCACAGCAAGGGGGCGGAATAGACTAAGGTTTTTCTCTGCAAGTCCGTTTTATTTCACTTAACAATAAAAGAGGATTGCTCAGACCTGGATTAACTCTGTGTGGCAAGACTGGGCACAGATGATAGGAAATCTTATACTCTACATTGTGACATCAAAGAATTTTTTTTTTTCCGGGTTTACATCCACTCTAAATCCGCTTTCATTTTGCCTTGGTAACTACATTTATGTTGTAGTCTGTGGTACAATAAAGGTGTAAAAGATCATTAGAATCGCCCAATCTGTCCATTTTCAGGCAGATCAGGCAAAGTTCCTATCTGTGGGCACCTACAGGTCATTACTTCTGAGGCCTCGTACACACGACAGAGTTTCTCGGCAGAATTCGCCGAGAAACTCGGTCAAAACCCGGATTCTGCCGAGAATCTCTGTCGTGTGTACACTTTTGGCTCGATGGAGCCGCCGAGGAACTCGACGAGAAAATAGAGAACATGTTCTCTATTTTCTCGTTGTCCTCGTTCTTCTATGGGAGAAGCCGGCCCGCCGAGCTCCTCGGCGGCTTCATCCCAAAACTCGACGAGGAACTCGACGTGCCAAGCACGTCGAGTTCCTCTGTCGTGTGTACGGGGCCTCAAAGGACAACCTTGTGTAATCACCTTTTTTTCCCTAATAAACCGAGCTGGAGCCATATCAGCGCTCGCTCTGCTGATTTCCATAGCAGAAACACAAACCTTTGACTTTAGCTTTGGTCAGCCTGCGTGCTGAATGGAAAACGACCAGATTCTTCCATCCATGCTATCAGATGGACAAATCCCGACAACCTGCTTCCCAGGATCCCCAGAAAGTGGCTGCATCTGCTTGGATGCAGGCACTGTTCGGCCGACAATTTTCTGCCAGGCTCCTTCAACAAAAGACGACTGAGGCCGCGTACACACAATCGGTCCATCCGATGTGAACGGTCCGAAGGACCGTTGTCATCGGTTAACCGATGAAGCTGACTGATGGTCCGTCGCGCCTATACACCATCATTTAAAAAATTGATCGTGTCAAAACGCGGTGACGTAAAACATAACGACGTGCAGAAAAAAACGAAGTTCAATGCTTTCAAGCATGCGTCGACTTGATTCTGAGCATGCGCGGGTTTTTAACCGATGCTTTTGCGTTTTGACCTATTGGTTAGGCGTCCATCGGTTAAATTTTAAAGCAAGTTCTAAATTTTTTGACCGAAGGATAACTGACCGATGGGGCCCACACACGATCAGTTTGGACCGATGGAAAGGTCCTTCATTCCATTTTCATTGGTTTTGACCGACCGTGTGTACGCGACCTAAAAGGTTGCCATCACAACGGGCGGCGTCATTGAAAGTTCACGCCCCGTTGTGATGGTATGCACAAATCTAAAGAAAACATGACACGACTCAGTACGGGGATAGAGCTGCAGCACTGTGCGCCCAGAAAGTCCCACATTGCATTGCGGCGCCAGGAAAAGACTTGGAAACGCCTACTCCCGCGGGAGGGGAATCCCGGAAGTCACTTTATGAAAGGCAAATACAAGGTATTTACATATGAAAAAAAAATGTTGTGCCTTTTGATGATGTACATATTGCAGCGGTTGTGTTGCAATGTATTTTTTTGTAATTTTGGGTGAACCTCCGCTTTAACCACTTCCATACCGGGCCAATTCTGACACTTCTCTGTAAAAATCATACTTTTTTTGCAAGAAAATTACTCAGAACCCCAAAACACTATATATGTTTGTTTTTTTAGCAGACACCCTAGGGAATAAAATGGCGGTTATTGCAATTATTTTTTATCTTGCGTGGTATTTGCGCAATCATTTTTCAAACACCTTTTTTTGGGAAGAAAAACTGTTTTATGAATTAAAAAAAATAACACAGTATAGTTAGCCCAATGTTTTTGTATAATGTGAAAGATGATGTTACTCCAAGTAAATAGATACCCAAATGCATAAACTCATGGAATGGCGCCAAACTTCGGTACTTTAAAATCTCCATAGGTGACTCTTTAATTTTTTTTACAGGTTACCAGTTTAGAGTTACAGAGGAGGTCTAGTGCTAGAATTGTTGCTTGCGCTCTAACGCACGTGGCGATACTTCACATGTGTGGTTTGAACGGCGTTTACATATATGGGCGGGACTTGCGTGTGTGTTCACTTCTGAGCGCGAGCTACCGGGGACAGGGGCTTTTTTTTTTTTATTATTGTACTTTTCTATTTTTACACTTTGCTGTCTCATGCTGACAGTTGCGATCGCGGCTTTGTTTACATCCGAGGCCCAGGCGTGATGTCATAACGTCGTGCCCGGGCCTCCGACAGTCATAGAGATGAATGGAAATCTCTATGGTCATCATCCGGCGGCAGCTGATTCTTTCTCCGGGTCCCCGATGGCACAGGAGAGCCCAGAGAAGCACTGGATGGCAGCGGGAGGGGGGGACGTCTATAAGAACGATCAAGTGGCAGAACTGCCGCTATGATCGTTCATATCGTACACAAAGTCAGCAACGTCATCTGATGGCGTGCGGTAGGGAAGTAGTTAAAAAAAATCTGCATAGCAATTCATCCAGTGAAAATTCATGTAAGTTTGTTCTGTGCAAACAGGGCAAAAAAATAAAAAAGAAAGAAGAAAAGTTATGTTCTGTGCTGGTTGAATATTTTCTGTGCTGGTTGAATATTGTTCTTTTATCTACCACTTAGCGGCCGCTGTAGGCAAAGTGACGTACCCGTAGGTCCCTGCCTGCTTCTGACTTTCTGGTGCACACATGTGCGTCCTCCACTTGCCACCCGCTGTTATTGCACACAGCAGGAGCCTGTCAGCAAGTCCCAGCCAATGATTCAGGACTGGGACCTGCTGATCGACTGTGTACAATCACATCCCAGAGCTCTGTGTTGGTAAACAACAAAGAGCTCAGTACAAAGGGAGTGATCTGTCAGTTTCTAATCCCTGAAAAGCAAACTAAGAGATCTCTCAGTAAAAGCAGCACACTGTACACACATGACACATAGATAGGTACATCTTTGACCCCTTGATCGCCCTAGATGTTAACCCCTTCCCAGCCAGTGTCTTTTGTACAGTGACAGTTTATAATATTAGCACTGATCACTGTATTAATGTCACTGGTGATGTCAGTGGCAGTTGGTCAGTCCCCCCCCCAGGGCCAGCTGCCCAATCGTAGTCCCATTGTAAGCTGCTGATTGCCGCCATTAGTGGTGTGTGTGTGTATATATATATATATATATATATATAGAAAAAATTGCAGTATATATTTTACTTTTGTAGGTGCTAAAACTTTGACACAAACCAATCATTATACAATTTTTTTTTTTTTTTAGCAAATCATGTAGCGGAATACATTTTTTTTGGCTAAAAATTATGAAGAAATTAAATGTTTTCATTTATTCTATTGCAAAAAAAACAAAAAAACATTGATGATCAAATACCACTTGGCTCTATTTGTGTGAAATGATATATATGATATACATTTTGTTTGGGTACAACGTAGTTAGTTAAAGCGCAGTGCCGAATAGCAAAAAATGGCCTGCCTTCCTGAGCTAAAGTGGTAAAATCAGAAAATACCACAATCAGCCACTAGATGGCGCTAAGTATTCCAGGAATCTACTGTGATACTTCTTGTCATCTAGTGGCCAAATGTGGTATTTTCAGGTTTAAAGCAACAAAAAACAAGCGACTAGCTCAGGAAATTGCCTAATAACATAAATGTTTTGTCCCAACTGCACATAAAAAATGTACATGCACTTTCACTAGGAAAACTGCTCTGCATTAAAAAACAGACCCCCCTAGTGTACATATTTCTATTTGTACAAACCAGGGCACAACAGATTTGGTATAACACACCCCTCTCCAGCAGCACATACTCCCCTTTACTTTGTCACCCACCATGACAACAGGAGTTTAGGAGATATTTACAATAAAGCAATGCGCCGATGTCTATGGCGCATGCGCACTTTAGCATGGGCCGATCGTGCCAAATTTTTGCACAGGACCGCGGCCACCTGGACATGTGATGTGTGACCGGCTCCATTGAGAGCCGGTCACACTGACATATCATGCGAATTGGATGCGGTGAAAACCGCATCCAATTGGCACATACCATGGGCCGGATTCAGAAAGAAGATACGCCGTCGTATCTCTGAGTCCGGCCGTCGTATCTATGCGCCTGATTCATAGAATCAGGTTACGCATAGATCTGCCTAAGATCCGACAGGTGTAAGTGACTTACACCGTCGGATCTTAGGCTGCAATTCCAGGCCGGCCGCTAGGTGGCGCTTCCATATCTTTTACGGGTCAGATATGCAAATGAGCATTTACGCCGATTCAGAAACAAACGACCGCCCGGCGCTTTTTTTTTACGTCGTTTGCGTTAGGCTTTTTCCGGCGGAAAGTTACCCCTGCTATAGCAGGGGTAAGTGCGGCGTATCCTATGTTAAGTATGGCCGTCGTTTCCGCGCCGAGTTTTGAATTTTTTTACGCCGTTTGCGTAAGTTGTTTGCGAATACGGCCGGACGTAATTTACGTTAACGTCGAAACCAATGACGTCCTTGCGACGTCATTTGGAGCAATGCACGCTGGGTAAATTTGTGGACGGCGCATGCGCTGTTCAAACGGCGCGGGGACGCGCCTGATTTAAATAGTACACGCCCCCTAGCCGCGGAATTTGAATTCCGCCGGGGGATTTACGAAACGCCGCCGCAACTTTAGAGGCAAGTGCTTTCTGAATAAAGCACTTGCTTCAAAAAATAGCGGCTGCGTAACGTAAATCAGATCTAAAGATCCGCTAACCTATCTGAATCTAGCCCTGTATGTGTACCTGGCCTAAAGCAGAACTAACCCCTCCTATCATTTTCAGCCATGGAAGCTGCCATCTTGGCCTCTGTTTGATCTGCAACTGCCCTGGTGCTGCATCAAAAACTGATAAAAAGGCCATTTAAAGTGGAGCTCCGCCCCCCCCCACCCACCAAGTCGGCAGCTACCAATACTAGCTGCTGTCGAGATTTTGGTGCCGAAACCCAAAATGCAGGATGCACTTGGCTGAAAACCGAAACCGGAAATGACCGTTTGAACTTTTTTTTTTTTTTTTTTACATAGAATTGTATTATATTCAACTTTTTTTTTTTTTTCCCCATCAAAAAACGCTTTATTGGCACACCTTTTTCTCTAATCGGCCGAATACCGATAACACAATTTTCAACCAAAATGTGGCAGCGGAAGGGGGAGGAAGCATGCAAGCGGAGCGTCCCCTTTTGGGTGGAGCTTCACTTTAAAAACGCACCAAACCTGCGCTAAAAATGCAGCAAGCAGGACTTTTAAAAAAGGCAACTGAAACACAACTGACCGTTGTGAAGAGTTCCATAGGATTTAAAGCAGAGGTCCACACAAAAATGGAAGCTCCGCTTTTTGGAACCCTCCCCCCCCTCCTCCAGTGTCACATTTGGCACCTTTCGGGGGGGAGGGGGGTGCAGATACCTATAATACAGGTATTTTCACCCACTTCCGGGCATAGACCCCCGCAGATCCTGCGTCAATACCCGCCCCCCCCCCCCCCCATTTATTAAAAGTCAGCAGCTGGAGTATTTGTAGCTGCTGGCTTTTAAGATTTTTTTTTTTTTTTAGGGGGACCTCCACAATTGGCACCTTCGGGAGATGGGGGGGGGGGGGGGTACAGGATGGGTATCATTTCCCACTTACAGGAGTCCGGCTGTGACGTCACAGCGGGGCTCCCTCCTCCCCTGGCCGCTGGGCTGATAGGAGAGAGGAACGGGGCCTTGCGCATGCGCAGTAGGGTTCCCGGCGTGAAGCCGAAAGGCTACACTGCCGGGTTCCCTTACCTGCAATGGCGGCGGCAGTGCAGCCTTTCAGCTTCATGCCGGGAACCCTACTGCTGACATCGAGGGACAGCAGGACAGGTAAGTGTCCATTTATTAATAGCCAGAAGCTGCAGTATGTGTAGCCGCTCGCTTTTATTTTATTTTTTTTGGATCTCCTCTTAAAGGGATATACTTTTCTGTCTGCTTTTTTAACTGAAAACTGATTAGTGTGAAAAGTCCTTAGTTAGCGGGAAGGCTACATTCACACCGCTCTGTTGCTTCCATAGGATTTCATGCTCATGCGTTTTTCTGTCACTTTACTTTTACGCAAACGCGGAAGAAAAAACTGATCAGTGTGAAAGCAGCCTAAGGGGTTACGTTTTCTTTAATATATTCTTCGAAATGCTGACTTCCTTTTTTTTTGGGGGGGGGGGAATAATATCTCCAGGAAATGTATTTAGTGGTTGTTTTAGATGTTATCATCCTACAAAATACAGATCTAAAGATAACTACAAGCCTTATAAAAAATACAGATCTAAAGATAACTACAAGCCTTATAAAAAATACAGATCTAAAGATAACTACAAGCCTTATAAAAAATACAGCAGACTTCCCCTTCTTATACTTCATTATTAAAGGGCCGTTCACACCAGAACGTGGCGCGGGGAAGACACTATTCTGTGCATGTTTGGGGTGTGTATTAGTTGGGTGCACTAGAACAATATGTTAAATACAGCACATATACAAATATAGTGCATAGTGCTCAATGAGTGATTAATAGTCCAGTGTAAAAATCACAATGGGGATCATCTACTAAAGGCAAATCCACTTTGCACGACTGCCTATGCACTTGGAAGTGCAGTCACTGTAGATCTGAGGGAGACATGCAAGGAAAATAAAAAAACAGCATTTTTGCTTGTACATGATTGGATGATAAAATCAGCAGAGCTTCCCCTCATTTCAGATCTTCCCCCCCAGACAGTGGCGGTGCGTCCATAGTGGGAGAAGGAGCGCCACCCCCTCTCGCTCCTGCGCTGCCACTGAAAACAATACATAGATTCATGCATTGCATGAATTTATGTATTGTCGTGGGTGCCGCCCACTATTCAGATGGTCAGCCCCCTGGCAAGTGCCATCTGAATAACGGAAGCTGGTTGGCTGTGGAAGCTGGTTGGCCAGTGGCTCTGATAGGCTTTCCGATTACAGCCTGTGGGCTGTAATCGGCTTACAAATAGTTAACCAGGGGAGCCACGGGGTGTGGGTTCCCTGGTTAACACTGACATGCATCTCAGCCAATCAGGTTCACCGAATCTAGTTATCGGTAACCTGATTGACTGAAGCGACATCAAGGGCGGGAGAAGACATTGAGGGACAGTGGAGGAGGATGGCTGACCGAGAAAGGTAAGTGCCGGGCTGGGCAATCTGGCGACATTTTGACGGGGGAAAATGGTGACAATTGATGGCACAGTGGCGACAATGGCATGGCACAGTGGATGCGTTTGGCATGGCACAGTGGCGACAATGGCATGGCACAGTGGCGACAATTGATGGCACAGTGGCTGCGTTTGGCATGGCACAGTGGCGACAATGGCATGGCACAGTGACGACAATTGATGGCACAGTGGCTGCGTTTGGCATGGCACGGTGGCAACAATTGATGGGCACAGTGGCGACACTTGATGGCATGGCACAGTGTCGACAATTGATGGGCACAGTGGCTGTGTTTGATGGCATGGCACAGTGGTGACAATTGATGGGCACAGTGGCTGTGTTTGATGGCATGGCACAGTGGCTGCGTTTTGTTGGCATGGCACAGTAATGACAATTTTATGGCACAGTGGCTGTGTTTGATGGGCACAGTGAGGCTGCAATTGATGGTTTTTTTTTTTTTTTCGTTTGCTTGCCCCCCCCCCCCCAAAAAAAATTGAGCACCAGCCGCCACTGCTCTCAGATCTACAGCGACTGCACTTCTAATTTGCATTTGCAGTGCACTTGAAGTGCATAGTGGATTTGCCTTTAGTAAATCAACCCCAATGTGTCTAGATAATGAAAATCAAAACACACAAAAAATAGTAGATATATAAAACGTCCATAAATCTTTTGTGATGCAACTTTTGTCTTTACACCATCACCAATGGCAACGACTTGATGAGACAACACCCACGGATAAGAGTAAAATTCCTACTCACCAGACCATTATGACCCCTTTAACTAAAAAGAAAGCCAGGTGGTGCTTTCTATGATTGTGGGTGTGAGATCTTTGCTGGTACACACACTGGGCATGTGGCTGGAATCTTGTTGGTACTTCCACCGCAGTGCACTACATTTTGCACTCCAGTTTTTGTAAATAAACCCCACGGTCAGTCTACAGCCCCCCACTCCACTCGCTGAGTTCAGGGGTTCTCCCCATCACCAGTGCCTATTGTAATTTCATTTGGCGCAGATGTACGTGGCTCTGCCTTGACCGCTGCATCATCCATTCACAGAGATCTGTTAATGAAAAGTCTATAAGATCCTCAAATAGAGCTGGGCGATTTTTTTTATAAATAACTAGATTTACGACTTAAATAGATTCCTTTTTTTTTTTTTATGGACACCGCGCTGGTCCTGAGGAGCTGCGGGAAGGAGTTTTTAAGCGAGGCCGCGGCTTCGGCCTAGCTTACGGCGTCCGGCCTTGCGGCATTTTCCTAGGATCGCGGCAGATTGACTTCTCCCCTGCACACCCCCGGAGAGGCCACCAAAGCAGGAGGGACACAGGAGGGTCAGTTGTGAGGGTCCACACCTGGTAGCAGGAGGACTCTAGCGCCGGTCCTGAGGAGCTGTGGGCAGGATCTTTTTAGGCGAGGCCGCGGCTTCGGCCTAGTCTGCGACAGCCGGCCTTGCGGCCCTTTCACAGGATCTGACTGACTTCTCCCCTGCACACCCCGGAGAGGCTATCAAGACAGGAGGGACACAGGAGGGTCTTTGTGAGGGTCTGCACCCGGTAATAGGAGGATTCTTAGCACCGGTCCTGGGGGAAAAATCTATTTATTGAAAATATGAATCGATTTGACCTATCCTCAAATCCATCTCTCACCGCAGCAGGGACTGTAGTCCTCCAATGGAAAACAGGCACAGTGACATCATCACCTTTCTAGTCCATTCATAGTTACTCCATCCCTGTCATTGATGGTCCCTACCTCTGTATGGGCCTGGACTACAGGAACTACATCCACTAATCACGGCTCCAATGCAAAAAGAAAGTAAAATAAATAAACGCACATTTTTTGCTTTTTTCTAAAAGCTGCAGATTTACCAATACTGAAAAAAATGACAATAAGATGTGAATGTAGAATTTGGGGTTTACATGCTCTATACCAGTGGTCCCCAACCTTTTTGGCACCGGGACCGGCTGCGTGGAAAAATTTTTGTTTTCGCGGGCAATGGCTGGTGTTGGCGCTTCAATCATCAGGGCACCATGGTTGATATGGTGTCAGGGTGATTGAAGCGCATTATTTCTATTATTACATTGTAGTAATAAATGAAATAGTTCAACTTACCATAATGTAGAATCAGTGGAAGCCCTGAGCGTGTCACTTGCCACTGTCGCCTACTACCAAACTGTGGATAGTCACTTGGCATGCTGCCTGTCACCAGATGCGGAATCTCACTTGCCACATCACCTGCCACAAGATGTGGATTGTCACTTTCCACATCACCTGCCATGCTTACTGCCACAAGATGTGGATTGCCACTTGCCTGTCACCAGATGCGGAATGTCACTTCCCACATCGCCTGCCACACTTACTGCCACAAGATGCAGAATGTCACTTGCCACATCACCTGTCACACTGCCTGCCACAAAATGTGGATTGCCACCTGCCACGTTGCCTGTCACCAGATGCGGAGTGAGTGGAGCGCCCCTTGTGGTATATCATGCAGACAGCTGAGGGGGTGAACTACAAGTCCCAGCACACCTCACCTGTACTCCCACACACAGCTCACCTGTCACTGTTAACATCACATCTCTGTGGGATCGCCCTTCTAGATGTAGCAGGGTGTCTCCCTCCTCAAGCTGCAAATTCCTGCTTAGCTGTCTGGGGGGACAGGCAATCTGCTCCGCTGAACAAGGAATACAAGCGGCGATGCGGGGCAGGCAGTGTGAGATGATGTCATCTCTCTGCTCCACGCCTAACCTCCTACACTGAGACAGAGCACTGGCTTTGAGGGCGGAAGAGCGGCGATGCAGGGGGCGGAGAGAGATGATATCTCTGCTTCCCGCCGCTCACTTCTTCCATACACCCAGCGCTCTAATGCCGGCAGCCCAGCATGTCTCTTGACGGCCGCCCGCACCCGCGGCCCACCTGCAGAAGGGCCACGGCCCGGTAGTGGGCCGCGGACTGGGGGTTGACCACCCCTGCTCTATACTGTATAATGGATTTCACATGGAAATTGGTTGCTTTCACGTCAGTACAGCACTGGATGAAAGATGCAAGGGTTTGTCAGGAGTCCAGAAACTCATTGCCCTTTTCTACACACACACTAGTTACAAGCAAACAGGTCACAGGTGAGGATGGTTACCTTAAATAGCCATTCAAACCCCTTTATGTCAACTTGTGTGCCTGTTATCAGACCAAAATCACCAGGGTGTGTAAACTTTTGATCAGGATCATTTGGGTAGTTTCTGTTGCCATTATGATTTAACTTCTTGAGACCCGCGCTATAGTCGAATGACGGCTACAGCGCGGATCTGAATATACAACTGGACGTCAATTGACGTCCGCCCCTTTGGGCGTTCCCCGGGGAAACTCTGTGTTGGCCGTGTCCCTTGGACACAGCCAATTACAGATCGCCGCGAACGGCCAATCAGAGTGGCCGTTTGCGATGCGATCTGTGTGGCCAATGAGAGATGATCTCATATGTAAACATATGAGATCATCTGTCATTGCCGGCTCACACAGAGACAGCGTCCTGTCTCAGGAGAGGAGACCGATCTGTGTCCCTTGTACATAGAGACACAGATCGGTCACCCCCCCAGTCACCCCCCCTCCACCTACAGTTAGAACACAATGCAGGGAATACATTTAACCCCTTCCTCACCCCCTAGTGTTAACCCCTTCAATGCCAGTCACATTTATACAGTAATTGGTGCATATTTATAGCACTGATCGCAGTATAAATGTGAATGGCGCCAAAAATTGTGTCAAAAGTGTCCGATGTGTCCGCCATAACGTCGCAGTCCCAATAAAAAATCGCAGATCGCCGCCATTTCTAGTAAAAAAAATAAAATAATAAAAAATAAATTCTGTCCCCTATTTTGTAGGCGCTATAACTTTTGCGCTTATTGCGATTTTTTTTTTTTTTTTTTTTTTTACAAAAAATATGTAGAAGAATACGTATCGGCCTAAACTGAGAAATTTTTTTTTTTTTTTAAATTGCCATATTTATTATAGCAACAAGTAAAACATATTGTATTTTTTTTTCAAAATTGACGCTCTTTTTTGTTTATAGCGCAAAAAGTAAAAACCGCACAGGCGATCAAATACCACCAAAAGAAAGCTCTACTTGTGGGGAAAAAAGGACGTCAATTTTGTTTGGGAGCCACGTCGCACGACCGCGCAATTGTCAGTTAAAGCGACACAGTGCCGGAAGCTGAAATTTCACCTGGGAAGGAGGGGGGTATATGTGCCCAGTAAGCAAGTGGTTAAAAAGAGTAAACACAGCTGAATGATAATAAATGGCTTCAGACAAACACTAACTGTGAGTGAAATCAATTTCTTGTGTTATCATTCATATTCTCGGAAATATGGCCAAGAAATCATCAATTCTGCCAGGGTATGTAAACTTATGAGCACAACTGTACTACTACTATTTAATGGTATCATGCTATTTCTAGAACGGTACGAATATATTACTACGAATATGCGATAGTGTCACGCTATTTCAGTCAGTACCAGAAATAACTCCTTCCAGGTCCATGGCGTCTCTAGAAGCTGCAATGACACACGGAGGAGCGCAGCCTGTGATGTGGCTGTCCTGACAACAAGACAGAGGTCTTCCAAGGGCATGCAGCCAGTCCAGTCCCTACATCTCCATCATCCAATATTCACCACGAGTGTCACAACATGAAGGACCCCTATGGTCAGAGACAGTGTCACAACATGAAGGACCCCTATGGTCAGAGGCAGTGTCACAACATGAAGGACCCCTATGGTCAGAGGCAGTGTCACAACATGAAGGACCCCTATGGTCAGAGGCACCGAGGAGTCCAATGTTATTCTAAGGGCAATGTCAGATGGTACCTGCGTCATTGCTGGAGGTGACAGATGACTGCACTCCTCAGACATTGTCACTGTGACTCAGAGGAGACACTGCAGATCATCACATCAACAACCGCATCCCACCATCATCTCTCCATCACAGCATCTCACCATCACCTCTCCATCAGAGCATCTCACCATCACCTCTCCATCAGAGCATCTCACCATCACCTCTCCATCAGAGCATCTCACCATCACCTCTCCATCCCACCATCCCGTATATCACGCAGAGCATCCCACCATCATCTCTCCATCTCGTATATCACACAGAGCATCTCACCATCACCTCTCCATCAGAGCATCCCACCATCACCTCTCCATCACCTCTCCATCACACCATCACCTCTCCATCAGAGCATCTCACCATCACCTCTCCATCAGAGCATCTCCGCATCACCTCTCCATCAGAGCATCCCCCCATCACCTCTCCATCCCACCATCCCGTATATCACGCAGAGCATCTCACCATCACCTCTCCATCAGAGCATCTCACCATCAACTCTCCATCAGAGCATCTCACCATCACCTCGCCATCAGAGCATCTCCGCATCACCTCTCCATCAGAGCATCCCCCCATCACCTCTCCATCCCACCATCCCGTATATCACGCAGAGCATCTCACCATCACCTCTCCATCAGAGCATCTCACCATCAACTCTCCATCAGAGCATCTCACCATCACCTCTCCATCAGAGCATCTCACCATCACCTCTCCATCAGAGCATCTCACCATCACCTCTCCATCCCACCATCCCGTATATCACGCAGAGCATCTCACCATCACCTCTCCATCAGAGCATCTCACCATCAACTCTCCATCCCCCCATCACCTCTCCATCAGAGCATCTCACCATCACCTCTCCATCAGAGCATCCCCCCATCACCTCTCCATCCCACCATCCCACCATCACCTCTCCATCCCACCATCACCTCTCCATCAGAGCATCTCACCATCACCTCTCCATCAGAGCATCTCACCATCACCTCTCCATCCCACCATCCCGTATATCACGCAGAGCATCTCACCATCACCTCTCCATCAGAGCATCTCACCATCACCTCTCCATCAGAGCATCCCACCATCACCTCTCCATCCCACCATCACCTCTCCATCCCGTATATCACACAGAGCATCTCACCATCACCTCTCCATCCCACCATCCCATATATCACGCAGAGCATCCCACCATCACCTCTCCATCCCACCATCACCTCTCCATCAGAGCATCTCACCCTCACCTCTCCATCCCACCATCACCTCTCCATCCCACCATCACCTCTCCATCCCACTATCCCGTATATCACACAGAGCATCCCACCATCACCTCTCCATCAGAGCATCTCACCATCACCTCTCCATCCCACCATCACCTCTCCATCCCACCATCACCTCTCCATCCCACTATCCCGTATATCACACAGAGCATCCCACCATCACCTCTCCATCAGAGCATCCCACCATCAACTCTCCATCCCACCATCCCACCATCACCTCTCCATCAGAGCATCCCACCATCACCTCTCCATCAGAGCATCTCACCATCACCTCTCCATCAGAGCATCCCACCATCACCTCTCCATCAGAGCATCTCACCATCACCTCTCCATCAGAGCATC
Organism: Rana temporaria; assembly: GCF_905171775.1. Lineage (NCBI taxonomy): Eukaryota > Metazoa > Chordata > Amphibia > Anura > Ranidae > Rana > Rana temporaria. Next base: position 78,221,506 of record NC_053491.1, on the reverse strand, counting down.
CCACCATCACCTCTCCATCAGAGCATCCCACCATCACCTCTCCATCAGAGCATCTCACCATCACCTCTCCATCAGAGCATCTCACCATCACCTCTCCATCCCACCATCACCTCTCCATCCCACCATCACCTCTCCATCCCACTATCCCGTATATCACACAGAGCATCCCACCATCACCTCTCCATCAGAGCATCCCACCATCACCTCTCCATCAGAGCATCTCACCATCACCTCTCCATCCCACCATCACCTCTCCATCCCACCATCACCTCTCCATCCCACTATCCCGTATATCACACAGAGCATCCCACCATCACCTCTCCATCAGAGCATCCCACCATCACCTCTCCATCAGAGCATCTCACCATCACCTCTCCATCAGAGCATCCCACCATCACCTCTCCATCAGAGCATCTCACCATCACCTCTCCATCAGAGCATCCCACCATCACCTCTCCATCAGAGCATCTCACCATCACCTCTCCATCAGAGCATCCCACCATCACCTCTCCATCAGAGCATCTCACCATCACCTCTCCATCAGAGCATCTCACCATCACCTCTCCATCAGAGCATCTCACCATCACCTCTCCATCCCACCATCACCTCTCCATCAGAGCATCTCACCATCACCTCTCCATCAGAGCATCTCACCATCACCTCTCCATCAGAGCATCCCACCATCACCTCTCCATTCCACCATCACCTCTCCATCCCACTATCCCGTATATCACACAAGCATCCCACCATCACCTCTCCATCAGAGCATCCCACCATCACCTCTCCATCAGAGCATCCCACCATCACCTCTCCATCAGAGCATCCCACCATCACCTCTCCATTCCACCATCACCTCTCCATCCCACTATCCCGTATATCACACAGAGCATCCCACCATCACCTCTCCATCAGAGCATCCCACCATCACCTCTCCATCAGAGCATCCCACCATCAACTCTCCATCCCACCATCCCACCATCACCTCTCCATCAGAGCATCCCACCATCACCTCTCCATCAGAGCATCTCACCATCACCTCTCCATCAGAGCATCTCACCATCACCTCTCCATCCCACCATCACCTCTCCATCCCACTATCCCGTATATCACACAAGCATCCCACCATCACCTCTCCATCAGAGCATCCCACCATCACCTCTCCATCAGAGCATCCCACCATCACCTCTCCATCAGAGCATCCCACCATCACCTCTCCATTCCACCATCCCACCATCACCTCTCCATCCCACTATCCCGTATATCACACAGAGCATCCCACCATCACCTCTCCATCAGAGCATCCCACCATCAACTCTCCATCCCACCATCCCACCATCACCTCTCCATCAGAGCATCCCACCATCACCTCTCCATCAGAGCATCCCACCATCAACTCTCCATCCCACCATCCCACCATCACCTCTCCATCAGACCATCCCACCATCACCTCTCCATCAGAGCATCCCACCATCACCTCTCCATCAGAGCATCTCACCATCACCTCTCCATCAGAGCATCTCACCATCACCTCTCCATCCCACCATCACCTCTCCATTCCACTATCCAGTATATCACACAGAGCATCCCACCATCACCTCTCCATCAGAGCATCCCACCATCACCTCTCCATCAGAGCATCTCACCATCACCTCTCCATCCCACCATCACCTCTCCATCCCACCATCACCTCTCCATCCCACTATCCCGTATATCACACAGAGCATCCCACCATCACCTCTCCATCAGAGCATCTCACCATCACCTCTCCATCAGAGCATCCCACCATCACCTCTCCATCAGAGCATCTCACCATCACCTCTCCATCAGAGCATCCCACCATCACCTCTCCATCAGAGCATCTCACCATCACCTCTCCATCAGAGCATCCCACCATCACCTCTCCATCAGAGCATCCCACCATCACCTCTCCATCAGAGCATCTCACCATCACCTCTCCATCAGAGCATCTCACCATCACCTCTCCATCCCACCATCACCTCTCCATCCCACTATCCCGTATATCACACAGAGCATCCCACCATCACCTCTCCATCAGAGCATCCCACCATCACCTCTCCATCAGAGCATCCCACCATCACCTCTCCATCAGACCATCCCACCATCACCTCTCCATCCCACTATCCCGTATATCACACAGAGCATCCCACCATCACCTCTCCATCAGAGCATCCCACCATCACCTCTCCATCAGAGCATCTCACCATCACCTCTCCATCAGAGCATCCCACCATCACCTCTCCATCAGAGCATCTCACCATCACCTCTCCATCAGAGCATCCCACCATCACCTCTCCATCAGAGCATCTCACCATCACCTCTCCATCAGAGCATCCCACCATCACCTCTCCATCAGAGCATCCCACCATCACCTCTCCATCAGAGCATCTCACCATCACCTCTCCATCAGAGCATCTCACCATCACCTCTCCATCCCACCATCACCTCTCCATCCCACTATCCCGTATATCACACAGAGCATCCCACCATCACCTCTCCATCAGAGCATCCCACCATCACCTCTCCATCAGAGCATCCCACCATCACCTCTCCATCAGAGCATCCCACCATCACCTCTCCATCAGAGCATCTCACCATCACCTCTCCATCAGAGCATCCCACCATCACCTCTCCATCAGAGCATCTCACCATCACCTCTCCATCAGAGCATCCCACCATCACCTCTCCATCAGAGCATCTCACCATCACCTCTCCATCAGAGCATCTCACCATCACCTCTCCATCAGAGCATCTCACCATCACCTCTCCATCCCACCATCACCTCTCCATCCCACCATCACCTCTCCATCCCACCATCCCCTATATCACGCAGAGCATCCCACCATCACCTCTCCATCCCATATATAACACAGATCATCCCAAATATCACACACAGCAGATCCCAGACCCAGAGCTGCTGGACATGCCACCACCGACTGCCTTCCTCATCACAATTTCTCTCTCCATCTCGGCACATACACTCCAAACCAGGGAGAGATTTCTCCTCCATACACTCCAAACCAGGGAGAGATTTCTCCTCCATACACTCCAAACCAGGGAGAGATTTCTCCTCCATACACACCAGAGCAGGGAGAGATTTCTCCTCCATACACTCCAAACCAGGGAGAGATTTCTCCTCCATACACACCAGACCAGGGAGAGATTTCTCCTCCATACACTCCAAACCAGGGAGAGATTTCTCCTCCATACACACCAGACCAGGGAGAGATTTCTCCTCCATACACACCAGACCAGGGAGAGATTTCTCCTCCATACACACCAAACCAGGCAGAGATTTCTCCTCCATACACACCAGACCAGGGAGAGATTTCTCCTCCATACACACCAAACCAGGGAGAGATTTCTCCTCCATACACACCAAACCAGGCAGAGATTTCTCCTCCATACACTCCAAACCAGGGAGAGATTTCTCCTCCATACACTCCAAACCAGGGAGAGATTTCTCCTCCATACACACCAGACCAGGGAGAGATTTCTCCTCCATACACACCAAACCAGGCAGAGATTTCTCCTCCATACACACCAAACCAGGCAGAGATTTCTCCTCCATACACACCAAACCAGGGAGAGATTTCAACTCCATACACACCAGACCAGGGAGAGATTTCTCCTCCATACACACCACACCCCCCCCCCCTACAGAAAGCGGACCCCCTCGCCCCACAGTTACACCCCGGTCACAACGGGGCCTAGGGCAGGAGGGGAAAGGGCGACAGAGAGCAGGGAAAGGGAAGACAGGAGAACCCCTTAATCCCGAGAATGCCCAGCTGTTCCATCTTGCAGAGGTAGGAGGAACCGTACTTACCCGTCCTTGCGAGGACTCGCTGGCGCGTCCCTGACAGACCCACAACCGATTGTACGGAGTAGCTGTCGGCCTGGTCCACTGTGAGTGAGACAACAGCAGCCCAGTCATATCTGGACCCCGGAGCATATGCTCACCGGCCACCCCTGGAGCCATGGGGTATGTCGTGGCCGACCCAGCACGTAGCTAAGTACTGCTCACGCTCGATGGCCAGACTGGGGAGACTACAAGGATCTATAATATCCAGCCTGTCACCCAGCCGGCAGTTGATAGAAGAATCACAAAAATAAAATAAATACAATTTCTTCAGGAATGTGAGCCAAAGGGAGCCACGTCCTCCTTCTCTGCTAGGCAGAGAAAACTGAGCTGCATGGTGCAGGTGAGGGGTTATGACCGGAGGGACCGCCCCCTGGGCGGGGCTGTTAAAGTTACATGTTTTAAGATAACTAACATGTTCTGCCTAGTCCTTTCCTATGAACATGAACATAACCCACTTGTCAAGATTTAAGGAGCTGTGTCCGTCCATGGACGATAAGAGAAAAGATGATCGGCACTCCGGTCGTTGCTCTTAAATAATTGACATATTTATTGACAAGCCACAGTAGCCAAACGCAAAAAGGAAAGGTTGACGCGTTTCAGCCTATAAGGCCTTAGTCATAACCACGTGTGTGTGTGTGATGATGGATAAGTGATGATTGAGGTGTGATGATGATGGAGGTGTGATGATGATCATGGGATAATAGAGAAGATGGAGGTGTGATAATGATGGAGATGATAGAGAAGCGATGATTGAGGTGTGATAATGATGGAGATGATGATAGAGGAGGCGATAATGATGAGGATGATGGAGAAGGTGTGATAATGATGGAGAAGTGATGATTGAGGTGTGATGATGGAGATAATAGAGATGACGATGATAGAGAAGGTGTGATAGTGATAATGATTGAGGTGTGATGATGTTGATGGAGATAAAAGAGGAGATAGTGATGGAGATGATGATAATGATGGCGATAATAGAGATGATGGAGATGTAGTGGAGACGATGATAGAGGTGGAGGTGATAATGATGGAGATGAAGTTGATAATAGAGATGATGGTGATGAAGATGATGACAATAGGGATGATGATAGAGGAGGTAATAATGATGAGGATGATGATGAAGAAGGTGTGATGATGATAATGGAGAAGTGATGATTGAGGTATAATGATGGAGATAATAACAATGATGGTGATAGGGAAGGTGTGATAATGATTGAGGTGCAATGATGGTTATAAAGGAAGTGATGATGATGGTGATGATGATGATGATAGAGATAAAAGAGGAGATAAAGGGGATAATAGAGATGATGATGGAGGTGATAATTATGGAGATAAAGAGGATTATGGAGGTGATAATTATGGAGATAAAGATGATGATAGAGGTGATAATGATGGAGATGATTATAATAGAGATGGTGATGGAGGTGTGATGATAAGGATGGAGATAAGAGGAGATGATGGAAATGATGATGACAAAGGAGGTGGTAATGATGGAGCTGGTTATGGAAATTATTACAATAGAGATAAGGATGAAGATTATGGAGATAAAGGTGATGGTAGAGGTGTGATGGAGGTGATAATAATGGAGATAATGATGGAGATGATTATAATAGAGATGATGATGGAGATAAAGATGATGATGGAGAAGGTGTGATGAGGATGATGATGATGGAGATGATGATAGAGGTGTTACTGATGGAGGAGATAATAATTGAGATGATGATGGAGATAATGGAGAAGGTGTGATAATAATGGGGATGATTATAATAGAGAGGATGCTGGAGGTGTGATAATAATGATGGAGATAAAAGAGGAGATGATGGAAATGATGATGATGATAGAGGAGGTGGTAATGATAGAGATGGAAATTATTATAATAGAGATAATGATGGAGATAAAGATGATGATAGAGGTGTGATGATGATGATATAAGTGTGATGGAGGTGATAATTATGGAGATAATTAGAGATATGATATAAAAGAGATGATGATGATGATGATGATGATGATGGAGATAAAGATGATGATGGAGAAGGTGAGATAATGATGGAGATCAATATAATAGAGATGATAGAAGTGTGATGGAGGTGATAATGATGGGGATGATGATGGAGATGATTATAATAGAGATGATGATGGAGAGAATGGAGGTGATGATGATGGAGATAAAGATGATAATAAAGAAGGTGTGATAATAATGGGAATGATTATAATAGAGATGATGATGGAGAGAATGGAGGTGATGATGATGGAGATAAAGATGATAATAAAGAAGGTGTGATAATAATGGGAATGATTATAATAGAGATGATGATGGAGGTGTTTTGATAATAATAATAATAATGGAGATAAAAGAGAAGATGATGGAAATTATGATGATGGTAGAGGAGGTGATAATGATGGAGATGGAAATAATAATAATAAGGAGATCAAGATGATGATAATGATGGAGATGACGATAGAGATGTGATGGAGGTGATAATGATGGAGATAAAGATGATGATGGAGAAGGTGTGATGTTGATGACAGGATCATTATAATATAGAGACCATGATGGAGATGATGATGGGGATAATGATGAAGATGATGATATATGTGTGATGGAGATCATTATAATAGAGATAATGATATAGATAAAGATGATGGAGAAGGTGTGATGATGATGGGGATCATTATAGAGACAATGATGGAGATGATTATAATAGAGATGATGATGATGGAAAAGGTGTGATGATGATGATGGAGATAATGATAAAGATGATGATATAAGTGTGATGGAGGTGATAATGATGGAGATAAAGATGATGGAGAAGGTGTGATGATGATGGGGATCATTATAACATAGAGACAATGATGGGGATCATTATAATATAGAGACAATGATGGGGATCATTATAATATAGAGACAATGATGGGGATCATTATAACATAGAGACAATGATGGGGATCATTATAATATAGAGACAATGATGGGGATCATTATAATATAGAGACAATGATGGGGATCATTATAACATAGAGACAATGATGGGGGTCATTATAACATAGAGACAATGATGGGGGTCATTATAACATAGAGACAATGATGATGGAGAAGGTGTGATGATGATGGGGATCATTATAACATAGAGACAATGATGGGGATCCTTATAATATAGAGACAATGATGGAGATCTCCTCCTCCTCCTCACCTGTACTTGTCCCCCCGGCCGTAGTCCTCCTCGCTGCTCCCCTCCAGGCCTCCTCTGCCCTCCGCACTGTCCGGCTCTTCATCCTCGGCCTCCTCGATGTCCACCCGGATCTGTACCGGGGTGCCCCGATCCCAGGCACTGCCAGCCGCCACCCCCCCGGGCACATCCCCCGGCTCCTCACCCCCGGTCGGCTCCATAGTGAAGGGCGGCAGCGATGTGTCGGGCTGTGACATGGATGGAGCTGCCCGGGTGCCTACTGAGAGCCTGCCAGACCCTCCCGATGAGCGGGCGCTGGCACTGCCTCCCTCCACCGCTGCCTGCTCTGCCCTTCCTGCTGCTGAGACAAGCTCCGGTGTGCCCTCCTCCTTCCAGGCACAGGACGGGACCTCCCTCTCCCGGGGAGGCGGCACTCATCACCAACATTCCGCACATTACACGACACTGACCCCTCCATGGCCTTCTACCGCCACCTTCTGGACCATTACCAGAATGTCTTCCCGAATACTGCTACTCCGGGACAGATCCGACAATTACCGCTGCCGCCAGGACGGATCTCGTGCTGTCACCACTCACCAGGATGGATCTCGTGCTGTCACCACTCACCAGGAGAGATCTCGTGCTGTCACCACTCACCAGGAGGGATCTAGTGCTGTTACCACTCACCAGGAGGGATCTCGTGCTGTCACCACTCACCAGGATGGATCTCGTGCTGTCACCACTCACCAGGAGGGATCTCGTGCTGTCACCACTCACCAGGAGGGATCTAGTGCTGTTACCACTCACCAGGATGGATCTCGTGCTGTCACCACTCACCAGGAGGGATCTCGTGCTGTCACCACTCACCAGGAGGGATCTAGTGCTGTTACCACTCACCAGGAGGGATCTCGTGCTGTCACCACTCACCAGGAGGGATCTCGTGCTGTCACCACTCACCAGGAGAGATCTCGTGCTGTCACCACTCACCAGGAGGGATCTAGTGCTGTTACCACTCACCAGGAGGGATCTCGTGCTGTCACCACTCACCAGGATGGATCTCGTGCTGTCACCACTCACCAGGAGGGATCTCGTGCTGTCACCACTCACCAGGAGGGATCTAGTGCTGTCACCACTCACCAGGAGGGATCTCGTGCTGTCACCACTCACCAGGAGGGATCTCGTGCTGTCACCACTCACCAGGAGGGATCTCGTGCTGCTGCCATTAGTATTATTATTATTATTATTATTATTATTATTATTATATTTTTTTTTTTTTTTTTTTTATAAGATTCGTATATTATTATTATTTTTTTTTATCCTTTTCATGAAAAAGTTATTTTATTTAATTTTTTAATTATTATGTGTAATTTATTGTTCCTAATATGGTCAGTGTGCATCAGGTAGATCAGTGTGGGTCTGTTAGGTCAGTATGGGTGAGGTAGGTCAGTGTAGGTCAGTGTAATGGTTAGTGTGGGTCAGGTAGGTCAGTATGTGTCAGGTAGGTCAGTGTGGGTGAGGTTAGGTAGGTCAGTGTAATGGACAGTGTGGGTCAGGTACGTCAGTGTGGGTGAGGTAGGTCAGTGTAATGGTCAGGTAGGTCAGTGTGTGTCAGGTAGGTCAGTGTGGGTCAGTGTAATGGTCAGTGTGGGTCAGGTAGGTCAGTGTGGGTGAGGTTAGGTAGGTCAGTGTTAATGGTCAGGTAGGTCAGTGTGGGTCAGGTACGTCAGTGTGTGTGAGGTAGGTCAGTGTAATGGTCAGGTAGGTCAGTGTAATGGTCAGTGTGGGTCAGGTAGGTCAGTGTGGGTGAGGTTAGGTAGGTCAGTGTGGGTGAGGTTAGGTAGGTCAGTGTAATGGTCAGTGTGGGTCAGGTACGTCAGTGTGGGTGAGGTAGGTCAGTGTAATGGTCAGGTGGGTCAGTGTAATGGTCAGGTAGGTCAGTGTGGGTGAGGTAGGTCAGTGTAATGGTCAAGTAGGTCAGTGTGTGTCAGGTAGGCAGGGCTGGTGCAAGGATTTTTGACACCCTAGGCAAAAACCTTATTTTGCCGCCCCCCGGCTTCACCCATGACTCCACCATGACTTTTTAATGAAGGGCCCATCAAATACAGCCTACCAGCCCCATCAATGCAGCCTCACCAGCGCCCATCAATGCAGCCTCCCCAGCGTCCATCAATGCAGCCTCCCCAGCGCCCATCAATGCAGCCTCAACCAGCGTCCATCAATGCAGCCTCAACCAGCGTCCATCAATGCAGCCTCCCCAGCGCCCATCAATGCAGCCTCCCCAGCGTCCATCAATGCAGCCTCCCCAGCACCCATCAATGAATGTTTGCTTGCTTCCATTCAATTGGGAGTTGGGACACAGACACAGTCCACTGCCGCATCTGCTCTTCTGACACTATGTGCAAACGCAACGGCGGCTGCCTGCTGATGCTGAGACTTGGTTGCTTGCTGCAGAGAGAAAACAGTAGAAACACCGGTGGCCGGGTGCCTTAGGTAGCAGGGCGCCCTAGGCGGCTGCCTAGTTTGCCTAGTTGTAGCACCAGCCCTGCAGGTAGGTCAGTATGGGTCAGGTAGGTCAGTGCGGGTCAGGTTGGTCAGTTTTGAGTGGTCAGCATTGATGGGCACTGGTAAGCCAGGCAACAACCAGCAAGTGTTGCCCCCCCTTCCCCAGCACACAACACCAGTGCCTTGAAAAGGTATTCATATCCTCTGAAATTTTCCAAAATACTTTTTAACCACTAGCCGAGCGTGCACCGTCATTATACGGCGGCAGGTCGGCTCTCCTGGGCGAGAGCCCGTAGCTATACGGCGGCTCTTTGAGCCGCCACTAGGGGGCGCCTGCGCGCCCCCGACTCCCGCACGATCGCCGCCGGGCACACGCGATCGCTCATTACAGAGCGGGGACCGGGAGCCGTGTGTGCCCCCTAGTGTTAACCCCTTCACTGCCAGTGGCATTTTTATAGTAATCCAATGCATTTTTATAGCACGGATCGCTATAAAAATGCCAATGGTCCCAAAAATGTGTCAAAAGTGTCCGCCATAATGTCGCAGTACCGAAAAAAATCGCTGATCGCCGCCATTACTAGTAAAAAAATATATTAATAAAAACACCATAAAAATACCCCCTATTTTGTAAACGCTATAACTTTTGCGCAAACCAATCACTAAACGCTTATTGCGATTTTTTTTTTTATGAAAAATATGTAGAAGAATACGTATCGGCCTAAACTGAGGGAAAAAAAATGTTTTTTATATATTTTTGGGGGATATTTATTACAGCAAAAAGTAAAAAAATATACATTTTTTTCAAAATTGTCGCTCTATTTTTGTTTATAGCGCAAAAAATAAAAACCGCAGAGGTGATCAAATACCACCAAAAGAAAGCTCTATTTGTGGTAAAAAAAGGACGCCAATTTTGTTTGGGACCCACGTCGCACGACCGCGCAATTGTCAGTTAAAGCGGCGCAGTCCCGAATCGCAAAAAGTCCTCTGGTCTTTGGGCAGCAATATGGTCCGGGGGTTAAGTGGTTAAAGGCACTGTACATGAAGATTTGTGAAAAAAAAAACATATTTTCACAAATCCCTATGTACAGTATATGCAAACTTCACATTGGTTATAAAGAATTTGTACCTTGAAGTGCTCAGTGGGAATGTGGGGGAATGCAGTTCTGGCACTGAATGCATGTAATGGCAGGGGGTGCTGGGGTGTGCTGGAGGGTCCATAGCTGGCTACTGGGGATATGTTATCTCTGGAGGGGATCTATTGTTGCAGGAAAATCTACTATTGAGGGAGGAGTCTATTGATGCTGGCTGGTGGGAGATCTATTACTGCTGGTGTGGATCTATTTTTCTGGGGGGAGTGGCCTATTGTTGCTGGGGGGAATCTAATGTTGCTGGGGGGATCTATTATTTGTGTGTGGAAGGGGGGTTCTATTGCTGCTGGTTTCAGGAATCTATCTTACTGCTTTCCTTGTTATCATTACCAAATTCCATACAAATTACGTAGCACCACAAAATTATGCTTGGGTGATACCAGGAGGTGGGTAGGGGTGGAAATGAGGGACAGTGCTCAGAGGTGGGTAGGGGTGGAAACAAGGAACGGTGCTCGGAGGTGGGTGGGGGTGGAAACAAGGGACGGTGCTCAGAGGTGGGTAGGGGGTGGAAACAAGGAACGGTGCTCAGAGGTGGGTGGGGGTGGAAACAAGGGACGGTGCTCAGAGGTGGGTGGAAACAAGGGATGGTGCTCGGGGGTGGATAGGGGTGGAAACAAGGGACGGTGCTCGGAGGTGGGTGGGGGTGGAAACAAGGGACGGTGCTCAGAGGAGGGTAGGGGGTGGAAACAAGGAACGGTGCTCAGAGGTGGGTGGGGGTGGAAACAAGGGACGGTGCTCAGAGGTGGGTGGAAACAAGGGATGGTGCTCGGAGGTGGATAGGGGTGGAAACAAGGGACGGTGCTCGGAGGTGGGTGGGGGTGGAAACAAGGGACGGTGCTCGGAGGTGGGTGGGGGTGGAAACAAGGGACGGTACTCGGAGGTAGGTGGGGGTGGAAACAAGGGACGGTACTCGGAGGTGGGTGGGGGTGGAAACAAGGGACGGTACTCGGAGGTGGGTGGGGGTGGAAACAAGGGATGGTACTCGGAGGTGGGTGGGGGTGGAAACAAGGGACGGTGCTCGGAGGTGGGTGGGGGTGGAAACAAGGGACGATGCTCGGAGGTGGGTAGGGGGCAGAAACAAGGGATGGTACTCTGAGGTGGGGGGGGGGGGGGTAGAGAAAAGGAGTGATTTAGAAGGGAGGAGTACCTGCACCTATTCTCTGAGAAAAAAAGCCCTGGGTGTACTTGATAATTGTATAATTTTTGTAATTTTAGCCACGTAGGAGGCATTCTGAGCCTTTAAATATGACCAGACGCCGCTTCAGGGTCCTGGTTAGAGTTGAGCGGACAGCTGGATGTTCAGGTTCGACGGGTTCGGCCGAACTTCGGAAAAAAGTCCGGGTTCGGGACCCGAACTTGACCCCGAACCCCATTGAAGTCAATGGGGACCCCGAATTTTTCAGTACTAAAATGTCTCTAAAACACTAAGGGAAAGGGCTAGAGGGCTGCAAATGGCAGCAAAATGTTGGTAAGAGCATGGCAAGTACATGCAAATAAATGTGGATAGGGAAATAACTTAAAATAACATAAACAAAAAATAAAATAAAAAAACACTGCAAACACTGGAGGAAACACTGCAAAATATATTTTTTTGCCCTAAATGGGTGTTTTTTTTAATAGAACAATAGAAGAACACTGGCTAAAGTGTTTATCTCACACGTACAGAATATATGGAGGAAAAACTGCAAACACTGGAGGAAACACTGCAAATTTTTTATTTTTTGCCCTAAATGGATGTTTTTTGAATAGCACCAGGGCTTTTTTTCAGGGGGAACTTGAGGGAACTCCGTTCCACCATCTCTGGCTCAGACCCTTTGGTGCCTGCTCACTACAATCACTTGTAAACACAGAAGTCCGGTTTCTGTGTTTACAAGTGACAGCTCTACACTCTGTGTGTAACCCCCCGAACTCTGCACTCTGTATGTAATGCAATCCTGGTATTTAATGCCCCTTTAAGACCCTTCTACTGTTTTTGAAATCTTAACAGGGTCGTGGTTGAGTTTGTGCACCTATTTTCTGAGAAAAAAAGCTCTGAATAGCACAATAGAAGAAAAGTATCTAAAGGGTGTATCTCACAGTAACATATGCAGTGCTGGTGTAATATGATTTCTGAAGCGGGACTGACTCCTATATATTTCTGTCCCTATAAGAAAAATCAGGAACCTTTCCCTAAAGTATCTAATGCAGAGTATCTCACAGGAACATATGCAGCGCAGGTGTAATATGATTTCTGAAGCAGGACAGTCTGACTCCTATATATTTCTCTCCCTACAAGCATCAGCAGCAGCCTTTCCCTACCCTAACTAAAGCAGAGTGACGTGCTGTGCTATGTGCCTCTGGGTCACATGCTGCACTGGCCAATCACAGCCATGCCATTAGTAGGCATGGCTGTGATTAGGGTTGCCACCTCATCCCTTTAATCCCGAACACATATGGATTACACAGGTTCTGAGGCTAATGTAATGCAGATATGGCACCAGGTGAGTTTAATTACCACCTTAATCAGCCACAGAACCTGTGTAATTAATATGTGTTCGGGTTTAAAGGGATGAGGTGGCAACCCTAGCTGTGATGGCTTCTAGGTCACACAATTAAAACAAATGGCGATTGGCTGCCCTGCAGAGCGCCATTACATTGCCGAACACCGAACCGAACTTACAGCAAATTGTTCGGGTACCAAAAACCCAAAAGTCCGGTACGACTTTACAGTTCGGGTTCGCTCAACCCTAGTCCTGGTCTCTATAGTTTGGTGCCTGTTGGTCGGCCATGTAGCTGGGGATGCTAGTGTAGTTGCTCTGTAGATGTGTAAGAATTCTGTGGTAAAAACATTTCCCTGTAAGTTTTGCAGTCTGACGGGTTTCTTTAAGGCTTCTGTTAAATCCCTCTATTTGCATTGGGGCAAAGTTCACCTAGACTTTGCTTTGCTCTTACAACAAGGAAAGGGCAGCTGTTGATCAGTGCAAAAGACAGGACATGTCATCTGACTACTGTTCCTCACAATACATGTGGGATACTTCATCATCATTGTAACAAATTGCATTAGGTAACAAATGTGATACAAAGTTATGGAGACTTCAGGAGAGTAAACACTGGCCCAGATTCAAGAAGCAATTGCGCCCGTGTAACCATGAGTTACACAGCGCAATTGCTTACTTGCTCCGGTGTAACGAGTGCTCCTGATTCAGGAACCTCGTTACACCGGCTGTAGCCTAAAATCTGCGCGGCATAAGGCTCTTATGCCTCACAGATTTTAGGCTGCATTCTTGCGGGGGCCGCTAGGGGGCGCTCCCATTGTGTATCAGCGTGTAGTATGCAAATTGCATACTACCACTGATTCACAAGCTTGCGCGGGCCCCGTGCAAGCCAGGTACGGAGTTTCCGTACGGCAACTTTAGCGCAAGGCTGCCATTTCTAATAGCCGGGGCAGCCAATGCTAAAGTATAGCCGGCCTTCCCGCGCCGTGAAATTTGAATTTCACGGCGTTTGCGTAAGTGCTTCGTGAATGGCGCTGGACGCCAAGCAAACGACGTCATTTGCCGCAATGCACGTCGGGAAAGTTTCCCGACGGAGCATGCGCTGTACGCTCGGCGCGGGAGCGCGCCTAATTTAAATGATTCCCGCCCCCGGCGGGATCATTTAACTTGCACGCGCTTACGCTGGGCAAATTTGCCGGCGCGCCCTCGCAGTTCACGGAGCTACTGCTCCGTGAATCGAGGGCAGCGCAAAATATTTGCGGGGGCGCAGGGCAAAATCGTTGCCCTGCTCCCCCGCAAATATAGCGCAAGCTATGCTGAATCTGGGCCACTGTTTGAGAGATGCTGTGATTAGGCTTTGCAGCTCTTATGGAAATGGAGATAAGTGCTCTTGAGTACTAGAAGACATAAGAAGAAAAAGAGCACATTGGCATAATGCAGTAAATCCTGTTTATTAAAGGTAAAGGCCTTATGCCGCGTACACACGATCAGAAATTCCGACATGCATACAAACATACAAAAAAGCAGCACTCCCCTATTTAAATTCATTTTTCACTCATTTTTTTTCATTCCTTCCTCTATTTAGAGGTCATATATCAATTTTTCCTCACTTGTAAGTGGGTTTAGCACAGAGTTTTCCCCCTTTTTTTTAGAAATTCCGACAAGAAAAGTCTGATGTAAGCTTTTGGTCGGAAATTCCGACCGTGTGTATGCTTCATAGTAAAAGGTATTCAGCGCTGGAAATAAATAAAATGTATATAAATAAAAAAATATGCAGGCCAGCACTAAGAATAAATTCATAAAAAATTCCCCAAATGACTAAAAATGCTCCATCGGACTTTTGCTGGTGGAATTTCCTCCAACAAAAGATTGAGAGCAGGTTCTCCATTTTTCCGACGGACAAAATTTATCGGAAAATCCACTCGTCTGTATGCAATTCCGACGCGCAAAAAAAACCACACATGCTCAGAATCAAGCAGAAGAGCCGCACTGCCTATTGAACTTCATTGATCTCGGCTCGTCGTATGTCTTGTACATCACCGCGTTCTTGACGGCCGGAATTTCCGACAAGATTTGTGAGACCGTGTGTGCAACACAAGTTTGAGCCAACATTCCGTCAGAAAAAAAAAAAGTTTTCTTGTCAGAATATCCAATCGCGTGTACGCGGCATTAAGGTAATGTGCTAGGTTATTATGCCCTTGTTCTTCCATATGGTATTAGCTTCACAGTATATTAAATCTGAATGTTTTCATTCCCTACAGAAATTAAACATTTTGGCACCTGACCTCCTCTGGTCACTAATAGAATCCTGGTTTAGGCATAGCTCCCAACTGTCCCTGATTTCGAGGGACTCTCCCTGATTTGGAGCAACTCTTTCCTCCTCATTTGTCCCTCATTTTGGTCTTCTCTATATAGTTGTATATATAATGCACTTTTTATCTTTCAAAAAGTGTTTCCCTGTGCTAAACCTTTTATCCCATTTCTAAATTGCTGCATTTGTAAATTTTAATAAGCCAATATAAAGGAATAGTAGTGGTAAAAAAAAAAAAAAACACTTGTGGATTTAATTAACTTTTTTTTGGTTAATTCTCCTTTAAGGGGGTGTGGCAGGGGGCGTGTCCTATGCCTACATACGTTTGTTAGTAGGTGTCCCTCATTCCTATCTTAAAATGCTGGTAGGTATGGTTTAGTAGACATTTCCAGTACCTACAGGTAAGCCTCATTATAGGCTTACCTGTAGGGATAAGTGGTGTACACCAACACTGGAGTTCACACACCTCTCCCTCTGTCTTCCACTTCAGTCTTCCAGCACTGCTAGCTCTGCAAATGCAGGAACACGTGTCAGAGGAACCTATTCCCTTCATCAGCCTGTAACAAGTCTCTCTCTGGGGCTTAATAAAGTCATATTGCAGGAAACTAAAGTGGGGTTTCTGGGCATTAACCACTTAAGGACCTCCTATTGCCGATATACGTCGGCAGAATGGCACGGCTGGGCACAGTCACGTACAGGTACGTCCCCTTTAAGTGCCCACACCTTCCCCGTTCTTCACAGTGGCAGTGTCACTGATCGTCTGTTCCCTGATATAGGGAAAGACGATCAATGATGTCACAAGTCCAGCCCCCCTAAGGTTAGAAACACATATGAGGTCACACATAACCCCTATAGCGCTCCTAGTGGTTAACTCCTAAACTGCAATTGTCATTTTCACAGTAATCAATGCATTTTTATAGCACTTTTTGCTGTGAAAATGACAATGGTCCCAAAAATGTGTCAAAATTGTCCGATGTGTCCGCCATAATGTCGCAGTCACAAAAAAAATCACTGATCGCCGCCAATACTAGTAAAAAAAATAAAATAAAAAAAATGCCATAAAACTATCCCCTAATTTGTAGACGCTATAAATTTTGCGCAAACCAATCATTAAACGCTTATTACGATTTTTTTTTTTAATCAAAAATAGGTAGAAGAATACGTATGGGCCTAAACTGAGGGAAAAAAATGTTTTTTTATATCTTTTTTGGGGATATTTGTTATAGCAAAAGGTAAAAAATATTGCATTTTTTTTCAAAAATGTCGCTCTATTTTTGTTTACAGCGCAAAAAATAAAAACCACAGAGGTGATCAAATACCACCAAAAGAAAGCTCTATTTGTGGGGAAAAAAGGACGCAAATTTTGTTTGCGCGGTCTTGCGACATGGCTCCTAATCGTCCGTTAAAGCGACTCAGTGCCGAATCGCAAAAAGGGGCAAGGTCCTTTAGCTGCATAATGGTCCAGGTCTTAAGTGGTTAAAATACATATATATTTTTTTGCAATCTCAATTACATTATTATGAATATTCATTAAAACATATTAATAAAGCACGATCGGTACATAAACAGTTGCAAAAACGTACCTGATATCATCTCAGGGATCTTGCAGCATAACATTTTAGATTTTTAATCTAGGTACCCAATAATATAAATGAGGAAAAGTGAGATAAATTGTTATTTGGGATAGGTTTACTAAGGGCTTACCATCCACTCATTTTATATCAGTAACTTTAGGTCTTTCTTATCGCCATTTTAGAAATGTTGTTTTCTTTATTTTTTTATACAATAAATTGAATCTAAGATACTCACTTCAAGTCATTCCCTGAGGATTTGGGGAAATCTATAAACCTTTACAGCATATTGGTATTTTTGTCAAATATCTTCAGTTTAATAGTTAGGCTCTGCTTAGGGATTTATCCGTACAAGTGGCAATAACAGTGCCCAGGAGCAGAGATTCCAATCAATGGGTCACGCTTTTTTTCCTTTCTGCGGTCCAATGCTTTTGTCCTTTAAACATAAGCTATTTTATATCTAATATTTTTTATTATATTGATTATCTTTTTATATAACTTATTGATTTTAAACACATTTCTTGTTCTAGCTATGATGTTCTTTTGTTCTGCTCTGACAATAATAAAAAAACTGTCAGCAGCTTTTAAATGATGGCATCAACACAGTTACACCTTTAGTATTGGATTGTTTAATGTTGGTATATATAAAATTAGTTAGTAATAATGTAACTGTATTAGTTATCTACTGTAAGAATAATATCATTGTTTAGCTATGTATCTTTTGAGATCACAGCAAGTGGTGTAACTGGCATTTACCACTAATTGTGTAGCACTCCATCAATTAAAGCGAAGTTCCACGCTAAAAAAAATCTTTTTATGAACAGCTTGCCTTTAACCGCTTAAGACCCAGACCTTTAGGCAGCTAAAGGACCTGGCCAGTTTTTGCGATTCGGCACTGCGTTGTTTTAACTGACAATTGCGCGGTCGTGCCACGTGCCTCCCAAACAAAATTGGCGTCCTTTTTTTCCCACAAATAGAGCTTTCTTTTGGTGGTATTTGATCACCTCTGCGGTTTTTATTTTTTGCACTATAAACAAAGATGGAGCGAAAATTTTGAAAAAAAAATCGATATTTTTTACTTTTTGCTATAATAAATATCCCCCAAAATATTCTTCTACCTATTTTTGGTAAAAAATCGCAATAAGCGTTTATCGATTTGGTTTGCGCAAAATGTAAAGCGTTTACAAAATAGGGGATAGTTTTATTGCATTTTTATTAATTATTTTTTTTTTACTACTAATGGCGGCGATCAGCGAGTTTTTTCGTGACTGCGACATTATGGCAGACACTTCGGACAATTTTGACACATTTTTGGGACCATTCTCATTTTCACAGCAAAAAATGCATTAAAAATGCATTGTTTATTGTGAAAATGACAATTGCAGTTTGGGAGTTAAACACTAGGGGGCGCTGAAGGGGTAAAATGTGACCTCCTCTGTGTTTCTAACTGTAGGGGGGCGGGGCTGGATGTGTGAAGTCATTGATCGTGTTTCCCTATATCAGGGAACACACGATCAATGACAGCGCCACAGTGAAGAACGGGAAAGCTGTGTTTACACACAGCTCTTCCCGTTCTTCAGCTTTGGGGACCGATCGCGGGACTCCAGCGGCGATTGGGTCCCGTGACCGCGGTCACGGAGCTTCGGACCGGGTCGCGGGTGCGCGCCCGCGACCCACGGCTGGGCACTTAAAGAGGACGTACAGGTACGTGCTTGTGCCCAGCCGTGCCATTCTGCCGACATATATCTGCAGGAGGCGGTCCTTAAGTGGTTAATGTTGGTATATATAAAATTAGTTAGTAATAATGTAACTGTATTAGTTATTTACTGTAAGAATAATATCATTGTTTAGCTATGTATCTTTTGAGATCACAGCAAGTGGTGTAACTGGCATTAGCTGTTATTTACTACTAATTGTGTAGCATTCAATCAATTAAAGTGGAGTTTCACCCTAAAAACAATCTTTTTATGAACAGCTTGCCTTTAATGTAAAAAAAAAAAAAAAAAATCTTAATTTTTGTTTTACCCACTTCTATATGGCTGTTACTAGGCAGATTTCGTAATCTGCCTAGTCCAAGGTGGTAGAACTTCCTGTCCTAAAACCCCATTGCCTCCTGGAAAATGATGACACTAATTTCCCCGGAGTCTCTGGGCATTACTGTGCCTAAAAATCCCAGCATGCACCTCTCTGAAAATCCAGGAAGAAACGTGAACTGGGCTTTATAATGCCCACAGCTATGATGGAAACGGCCACAAGATCCCTGAGATGATATCAGGTACGTTTTTGCAACTGTTTATGTACTGATCGTGCTTTATTAATATGTTTTAATGAATATTCATAATAATGTAATGGAGATTGCAAATATATATATATATATATATATATATATATACACACATATATAATTAATGCCTGGCTTTAATTTCCTGCAATTTGACTTTATTAAGCCACATAGAGAGACTTGTTACAGGCTGATGAAGGGAATAGGTTCCTCTGACACGTGTTCCTGCATTTGCAGAGCTAGCAGAGGGTTGAGCCAGTGCTGGAAGACTGAAGTGGAAGACAGAGGGAGAGGTGTGTGAACTCCAGTGTTGGTGTACACCACTTATCCCTACAGGTAAGACTATAATGAGGCTTACCTGTAGGTACTGGAAATATCTCCTAAACCATACCTACCAACATTTTAAGATAGGAATGAGGGACACCTACTAACAAACGTATGTAGGCATTGGACACGCCCCCTGCCACACCCCCTTAAAGGAGAATTAACCAAAAAAATCCACAAGTGTGTTTTATTATGTGTTTTTTTTATTCTACCACTACTATTTCTTTATATTGGCTTTTAACCACTTAAGACCCGGACCTTTAGGCAGCTAAAGGACCTGGCCAGTTTTTGCGATTCGGCACTGCGTCGCTTTAACTGACAATTGCGCGGTCGTGCGACGTGGCTCCCAAACAAAATTGGCGTCCTTTTTTTTTTCCACTAATAGAGCTTTATTTTGGTGGTATTTGATCACCTCTGCGGTTTTTATTTTTTGCGCTATAAACAAAAATAGAGCAACAATTTTGAAAAAAATTCTATATTTTTTACTTTTTGCTATAATAAATATCCCCCAAAAATAAATATATATATATAAAAAAAAAAATTTCCTCAGTTTAGGCCGATACATATTCTTCAACCTATTTTTGGTAAAAAAAATTGCAATAAGCATTTATCAATTGGTTTGCGCAAAATTTATAGCGTTTACAAAATAGGGGATAGTTTTATTGCATTTTTATACATTTTTTTTTACTACTAATTGCGGTGATCAGCAATTTTTTTTTTCGTGACTGCGACATTATGGCAGACAATTTTGACACATTTTTGGGACCATTGTCATTTTTACAGCAAAAAATGCATTAAATGCACCCCCCTCCCCCCACAGTTAGAACACACTCAGGAAACACATTTAACCCCTTCCCCGCCCCCTAGTGGTTAACCCCTTCCCTGCCAGTCACATTTATACAGTAATCAATGCATATTTTATTTTTTAATTTTTTTTATTTATAACAAGGGCAGGGCCTGCACATGATACATTACATGTAATAACTGAATGCAAACTCTAATCAACGGTACAAAACTTGGTACATAGTAGTATATCAAACACATCAGCAGATCTATCAAACCTACAACACATAGGAGGGAGCACACAGTACAACCTGTCTGTAGGGTGACCCACGCGCCCCAGGAGATAGCACCGGTGTCCCAACCGCATTAAAGTCGCAGCAATAAATCAATGCATATTTATAGAACTGTTCACTGTATAAATGTGAATGGTCCCAAAAATGTATCAAATGTGTCCGATGTGTCCGCTATTATTTCGCAGTCCCGAAAAAAAACGCAGATCGCTGCCATTCCTAGTAAAAAAAAAATAAAAAAAAATCATTATGTCCCCTATTTTGTAGGCAATATAACTTTTGCGCAAACCAGGTTATTGCGATTTTTTTTTTTTTTTTACAAAAAATATGTAGAAGAATACGTATCGGCCTAAACTGAGAAAAAAATATATATTTTTAAAAAAAATGGGATATTTATTATAGCAAAAAGTAAAAAATATTGTTTTTTTTTTTCAAAATTGACGCTCTTTTTTGGTTTATAGCCCAAAAAATAAAAACCGCAAAGGCGATCAAATACCACCAAAAGAAAGCTCTATTTGTGGGGAAAAAAGGACGCCAATTTTGTTTGGGAGCCACGTTGCATGACCGCGCAATTGTCAGTTAAATCGACGCAGTGCTGGAAGCTAAAATCTCGTCTGGGCAGGAAGGGGGTGTATGTGCACCTAAGTGGTTAAACGCATACTGTTAGACAGGCTAATCTGGTCGCAGGCTGGTCGGTAAGTAGAGCTTAGAATTCTCCTTGGTTTTTTTCTTGGTCCTTTTTTGTTATGCGCTGCCTTCCAATGCTCCTTGCGGTAAGGTCCAGTTATACTGTTTTGTTATTTTTTAATGCATTAAACCATTTTTTTTTTTTAAAAGGCGTTTGAAAAATGATTGTGCAAATACCGTGCAAGATAAAAAGTTGCAATGACCGTCATTTTATTCCCTAGGGTGTCTGCTAAAAAAACATATATAATGTTTGGGGGTTCTGAGTAATTTTCCAAATGATTTTACATGTAGGAGAGAAGTGCCAGAATAGGCCCGGTATTGAGGTGGTAAAAAAACAACCTTTATTGAAGTGGTTAAATAAGTACTGAATTAGCCTTTTTCAACCAATTTTACATGGAGGAACCCTTGGAATATATAAGATTTGGGTGCTGCTGCTGTATTTGAGCCACGGGAATTGTAAAAGTAAAAATAATCAATTATACATCCAAAATTTGTGATGCCAGAAAATGGTGGTGTCGATGGTGTGTCCATGAAAAAATGCAGAACAATGGCATCTTCCAAGCATATCATTTAAAGGACTAGTGTTTTTTTATCGTGTCACCTTTTGAAGCTCATCTAAGGACCGACGTCTCTGCTGTAGAATATTTAAAGCGGAGTTCCACCCAAAAATGGAACTTCCGCTTATCCCACTCCTCACCCCCTTACATGCCACATTTGGCATGTATTTTTTTTTTGGGGGGGGGGAGTGGGGGCTTTAGGAGAAGGGGACTTCCTGTCCCACTTCCTCCTTCCGCCGAGGGGCTGCAAAGGCGATTAAGCTTAATCGCCTTTTGGCAGCCCCTCCCTGTAGGCGATCGCCTAGGACACGTGACAGGTCCTAGGCGATCGCCTGTCCAATCAAACAGCGCAGCGCCGGGCCACGCGCGCATGCGCAGTGGGTGCCCGGGCGTGAAGCCGAAAGCTGTCACGGCCGGGTGCCCACAGTGACAATGAAGACGCCAGCCGGGGAGGGGGGGAGAGGAGCGGAGCCCCGGCCGGCGCGCCGCTGGAACGCTGGAGCAGGTAAGTGTCTGTTTATTAAAAAGCCAGCAGCTACACTTTTTGTAGCTGCTGACTTTTAATAAACATAAAAATTGGCTGGAACTCCCCTTTAAAAGGTTTGCTTTGTTACATGTCCCTATGGCAGTGCGTGCCACTGTATTCTACAATGATCACCACCTGCAGATCAGACTGCCAATCATAGTGCCCCCCCAGGTAGCCAATCACAGCAATCCCCTCTGCTCTGGAACACCTGAGCAGCACAATCTCCATCCTTCCATAACGAAACACAACCGGAAGTAGCGAACATCTTCTCCTTGCTGCAGCTGGGGAGTGTGACAGCTACCCGTCACCATGGAGACCGGCGCGCGGCGTGATGGGGCGTGGCCCTAGGATTGGAAAGGGAGGCGGGCGGCTTCTATGGTGACAGCAATGTTGAGGAGGACACCATCTTCTCATTGTGTGGGAGGAAGAGAGTGAGTGTCAGCGGGAGGGGGCGCCACCGCCGGAGTATCCTCCTCTGACCCCGATCACACCTCACTATGAGACATGCTGCCCGGGAAATACCGAGGGAGGATCGTCTCCAATGTGAGTATCCCCGACAGTGTGTGTGTCCCGATCATATCGTCTGTAACCGGGATCAGCTGTCATTCCCTATATATCTATGATCAATAGCCGGGATCAGCTGTCATTTCCTATAGCTGATCCCGGTTTTTGGTTAAAATATATATATATATATATATATATATATATATATATATATATATATATATATATATATATATATATATATATATATATATATATAATTATTGATGATCATTAATTATATATATCTGATCATAATTTTTTTTTATATATAATCATCAATGGGAAACTGTCATTTCCTTTCTATTAATAACCTGGGTTATCCATCATTTCTTATACTGTATATATCATCTATACCCAGCATTCCTCTCAGTATACTAGAATACATTGTGTCATTCCCAGGATCTCTCACCCACATGTATCATTTCCTAAGGAGCCCACATTGTTACATGACTATGTATTGTTACAAATATTATGATTTGCTCTCTATACACACTGCAGTGGTTTATCTCTCTCCTCTTTATTATCAATGACATGATCAGATGTCAGGGAATGTAGACTGATCTGCTGCTCATGGTATAGGATAGGATGATCACTACATTGGAGATGTGACAAAATTATAAACCCAAAGAAAGATAATTTGGTGTCTCTTGCAGGTGTGACACCTGGAGAAAATACATTTTTGGACACCCCTTACTTATGATAGTTTTTGTTTTTTTTCAGTAATAATCAAAAAATGAAAGTAAAAATAATGATGACCAAAATAAGAAACACAGAGGGTGACACTATGATGTCATTGCAGGTCATGGTAGCGCACCCTCACACTGCTGGTCACAGTATAGCGCCCCCTTTATGTTGTTGGTCAGTGTAGCTCCTTCTTATATTGCTGGTGAATGTAGCTTCACGTTGCACTGCTGGCCAGTGTAGTACACTTCTCCCTCTCACTCTGCTGCTCAGTGTAGCGCCCCCTTACGTTGCTGGTCAGTGTAGCATCCTTCTTGCCTTGCTGATCAGAGGAGAAGTGTCTTTTTAACAATGGGGGTCAGTACGTAGTCCTGGGGCACATAGGGCCAGATTCACAGAACAAATACGCTGGAGTATCTACTGATACTCTGGCGTATTTTCAAATTTGCCGCGTCGTATCTTAATTTGTGATTCACAAACAAGATATGACGGCTTTTGGCTAAGATCCGACAGGCTTACGGCTTCGTACACCTTCGGATCTTAGGCCGCAATACTTCGGCCGCCGCTGGGTGGAGTTTGCGTCGTTTCCAGCGTCGGGTATGCAAATTAGCTTTTACGGCGATCCAGGAAGCTACTCGCGTGCGTAACGTCGTTTTTTCCCGTCGCAAAGTTAAGCAATATTTTTCATTGCTTAACTTTACACCAGCCATGTTAAAGTATGGCCGTCGTTCCCGCGTCGAATTTTAATTTTTTTTTTCGGCGTAAGTACGATACGCACGTCGCCATTCACAAACACGTCGGGGCGTGGTAATTTCGCGCAAAGCACGTCGGGAAATACTAACGGAGCATGCGCAGAATGTTCGGCGCGGGAGCGCGCCTAATTTAAATGGTACACGCCCCATTTGAATTAGGCGGGCTTGCGCCAGACGTCTTTACGTTACTCCGCCGCAAGTTTATACTCAAGTGCTTTGTGGATCAAGCACTTATGAAAAAAACTTGCGGTGGTGTAACGTAAAGACGATACGTTACGCCGCCGCATTTGTACCTGAATCTGGCACATAGTGCTGTATAGTGCCAGGTCAATATACCAGGGTCATATTTTTTAAGGGGGCAAAAGGGATAATTGCACTGGACCCCCAGCCGGAAGGAGCCCGCATCTAATACAAAAATCTAAGAATTAAAAGTTTGTTTTATTACCATTTTTCTGGGGAAGCAATATTTTACCTGCAATCATTTGTAAAAGTGTTTACTCCAGACTTGCATATTGTATCAGTTTTAAATGTATTTTAGCCGCTTTATAGTGCGATTACACCCTTAAAGCGGGGGTTCACCCTATTAAAAAAAAAAAATAAATAAAAAAATTATTCTAGCATTACATTCGGCATCGTAGCGCGAGCTACAGTATGCCGGTCTTACATTTTTTTATCCCCGTACTTACTGTGCTATTGTACATTGAAGATTCCGGGGAATGGGCGTTCCTATGGTGAGAGAAGGTGATTGACGGCCGGCCCTGGCACGTCACGCTTCTCCGGAAATAGCCGAAATAGGCTTGGCTCTTCACGGCGCCTGCGCATAGCCTGTGCGCAGGCGCCGTGAAGAGCCGAGACCTACTCCGGCTGTCTTCAGGGAGCGTGACGTGCCAGAGCCGGCCGTCAATCATCCTCCCTCTCCATAGGCACGCCCATTCCCCGCGGGAGTCGGAATCTTCAATGTGCAATAGCACAGTGAGTACGGGGATAAAAAATGTAAGACCGGCATACTGTAGCTCGCGCTACGATGCCGAATGTAATGCTAGACTGATGTTAAGGAGGGTGAACCACCGCTTTAAGGATGGTGGCTTACAACTGTATTGCAACTGTATGACTATATAGTCACGTTGTATCACTTATTTTTAAAATGTGTCACTGTCATTGAGAAAGTAAACCATCTCTATAGTTATCGATACGCTCGTTAACAAGAAAAGCCAGTTACTGAAGAAATTTCATGTACAGGTAGATCTAGCCAGAACTGTCAGGGTGGACCAACCTCCTATATTCTGTTATGTAAAATATCAGCAAATTGTTGTGTCAGCCATTGTTATCTATGGAAACTAAAGTGTAGCGGTGTTATTTCCAATTTGTCCTACCTACATGTATTTATTTAAATATTATTATATTATTATTATTATTATTATTATTATTATTATACAGGCTTTATAGAGCGCCAACAGTTTACCCAGTTCTTTAAAATATAAAAGGGGAGACAATACAGTTACAATACAAGAGGATTAAGCGGGCCCTGCTCAGAAGAGCTTACAATGAATAGGGAGGGGCAGGTAGTAAAAAAGGTCGTAACTGTGGGGAAAGAGCTGATGGAAGTTATAAAAGATTAGCTGGAGGTGTGATAGGCTTCCCCAAAGAGATGAGTTTTCAGGGATTGCCTGAAGGCAGTAAGAGTAGGAGATAGCCGGACAGGTTGAGGTAGAGAGTTCCAGAGGATGGCAGAGGCTCTGGAGGAGTCCTGAAGACGAGGTCTTGAGAGGAGAGTAGAGGACGGTTTGGGTGATATTTGGTACACGATTGGTGATGTAGCTTGGGGCAGAGTTGTGAATGGCTTTGAATGTGGTTAGTACTTTGAATTTAATTTACGTGGCGATCGGGAGCCAGTGTAGGGATTGGCGGAGAGGGGTGGCAGACACTGAGCAATTGGTAAAGTGGATTAGTCTGGCAGTAGCGTTCATGATAGAGTGGATAGCCTATGGAGAGGTAGGTCAATGAATGGTCAAGGCGAGAGATAACAAGGGAGTGAATGAGTAGCTTGGTGGTTTCATTTGTTAAAAAGTAGCGTGTTTTAGAGATGTTACAGAGGTGAAGTCTACAAGCTCATCCTTGGTGGTTATCAAGTGACCAAGAGAGAAGGTGTAGATAGAGAAGAGAAGGGGTCCACCTTTTCTTTGCTATGTTTTACACACAATACGGCCTGGAGGTACACAGAAGAGAAAATGGGAGTGAACTAAACCATATAGGTGTCAGTGACCCCAATAACTCCCATCATTGTTACCAATGGCATAATAACAACTTCCAGCATTGGTGTCAGTGGCTGCAAAAATAACCCCCAGCATTGGTGTCAATGGCCACAATATTAACCACTAGCAGTGGTGTCAGTGGCTGCAATAATAACCGCTAACAGTGGTGTCAGTGGCTGCAATAATAACCCTCAGCATTGGTGACAGTGGCTGCAATATCAACCGCTGGCAGTGGTTTTAATTGTTTTTGGTTGTGTTCGTTGCCACAATAATACCTTCCTGCTTTGGTGTCAGTGAATGCAGATTAAAAAAAACAAACAACATTTTAAGCAACTGTATTCAGTTTATTTAAAATAAGGGCACTGACAATTTACTACGTTTAGACTTTGGGATACTCCAGTAAGGAGACCTTGCCTCTCTGGTTCCTGTAAGATAATTTATGTGAATTAATCTGTGCTGTCTACTTTTTTTGGTAACAAGGTCCTAGCTTTTATGCAAATGTGCATTTTCAGGCAGCATTGGTTTTCAGTGGCATGCTAGGGAAATCTACTGCAGGATTTACGATCTAAGTCCAGCCAACTTGCAATACTTATCTGCGTATACCTTGATGACGTAGGGTCCTGAAAAGCCCCTGAAACACATTGGAAATATTTCTACATTGATGATGAGCAAAAGAAAAAAAGACTGGCAATTTAGCATCTTGCAATCTCTTCACTACACCATACTTACTTGTCATTCCACGGACCTTCTCGCCGGACTCAACAGATCTTCCCATCTTAACTAAAATATCAGCACATCTAATAGGTAGATTCACAAAGAGTTAGGCCGGCTTATCAGTAGATAAGCCGACCTAACTCTGAATCTACGCCGCCGTATGTTTAAGCGTATGCTCAAACAGAGATACGCTTAAACAAAGCTAAGATAGAACGGCTTGCGCCGTTCTATCTTAGCTTGCAATTTTTCGGATGGCCGCTAGGTGGCGCTTCCATTGCGGTCGGCGTAGATTATGTAAATGAGCTTTTACGCCGATTCCCGAACGTACGCCAGCCCGCCGCAGTCGAATTACGTCGTTTCCATAAGGCCTTAGGCAGCCTAAAGTTATTCCACCTATGAAGTGGAATAACAATGTTAAAGTATGGCCGCCGTTCCCGCCGCGAGGTTCAAATTGTTTACGTCGTTTGCGCAAGTCGTCCGCGAATCGGGAGTTACGTCGTTTACGTCCACGTCGAAATCAATAGGCCCTTACGGCGTACTTAGCCGCAATGCGCACTGGGAAATGTAGTCCCCGGCGCATGCGCAGTGTCAAAAAACGTGAGGTCAAGCCTCATTTCCATACAACACGCCCCCCTCCAAGCAATTTGAATTAGGCGCCCTTACGCCCGCTTGTTTTAGGCTACGCCGCCGTAGATAGCAAGTAAGTAGATTGAAAATCACTACTAGCCTAACTAATTTACGGCGGTGTAGCCTAAACAGGCTAGGCTATGCCGCCCTAAAGATATTCCATTCTATGTGAATCTACCTATAAGTATCTAACTATCTGCTTAATTGTTAATTGAGTGCTCCACCAACATACTTTTGTGGTCAGTGGAGAAGTACTCCATACAATTGTGGTTAGTGGAAAAGTGCACTGTAGTCATTGAAGTCCCCCTGTACATTGGTGGTCCATGGAGAAGTGCTTTCTTACAATGGTAGTCCATGGAAAAGTGCCTGCTGAAACTCCCCTCTTTATATTGGCAATCATTGGAGAAGTGCCCTCTTACTTTGCTGCATTGAAAGAGAATAACGTCATTACATTTGTGATTACTGAGTGGGAGAAGGACCTACCTAAATTGCTGGTCAGTGGGAGAAGTGCCCCCTTACACTAGTTATGAGTGAAAACAAACCTGCTACATTACTATTCAGTGGGCAGAATGTTTCTTATATTCTTATACTGCATTACATTGGAGGTCATTGGTAAGAATGCCTTATTGGTGGTCAGTAAGGAACATACCACCCTTCCTCAACCCTTTTACCCTAAAGCAGGGATATGCAATTAGCGGACCTCCAGATGTTGCCAAACTACAAGTCCCATGAGGCATAGCGAGACTCTGACAGCATCAAGCATGACACCCAGAGGCAGAGGCATGATGGGACTTGTAGTTTGGCAACAGCTGGAGGTCCACCAATTGCATATCCAAGCCCTAAAGGAACCCTTGAAATAATTTTCAGGACTCGGGAACCCCTGCTAAAACCAGTTTATTGAGGGTCAGTGGGGGAAAACTGCACCTTTTTATTAGTGGCTAGTAGAAAAAAAAAATCCCCCTTGGTGAGAATGCCAACCTTATAGATTTTCTGCAACGGGATTGTAAAGCTTTGTTCTTTTTTTTAATAACAAACATGTTCTACTTACCGTCTCTGTGCAAGGGTTTTGCACAGAGTGGCTTCCGATCCTCCTTTTCTGGGGTCCCCCCATGGTGCTGCTGGCCCCTCCTCTTCTTGAGTGTCCCCATGGAGAGCCGCATTCCATGGGGGCCTTTGTGCGGGCGCACTCCCGAGTCCTGCCCCCCCTCCCTGTGTCACTGGATTTGATTGACAGCAGCACCCGCTGCTATCAATTTATCCAATGATGACCTGAGATAGCGGCTGGAGCTGCTGTGCTCGCCGGAACAATCGGGTTCAGGTAAGTAAAGGGGGGGGGGGGGTCTTGGGGGGTGCCGTATTACAAAAGGTATTTACCTTCATGCATGGAATGCATTAAAGTGAAAAACCGTGAGGGTTTACAACCCCTTTTAAGATACAAAACTTTCTGACTTTACAACTCCTTTTAACCACTGCTGTATCTACCTACCTTTACAATATAAGGAGGGCTAAATAACTTCTTTGAGAGACACAGGAAGTGTATTTTTTTGTTGTTGTTTTGTTTTTGCACTTGTCAAACCGATATAACAGGATTCTTCCAATTGTATATTGAACAGACCAGGGAAAGCACAAATAATAGAAGTTCATTGTGAGGATTTACTGTACACTTTCAACTGAAAGTTAATTTGGGCTTTAAATGCATATTGTATAGAAACTAACCATCATCTATTAAATTGTCTAATATGAAGCTCTAATGGTAGCAACTTTTATTTCTTCAGGTAAACAACTGTGGCCTTCATCTGGTATTGCAGGCTACCCCTGTTACAGATAAAAGTAAACAGGTAATATTATCACCCCAATGTGAATAGCATATCTATCTTATATAACGATCATTGATTGCAGTTGTGGCACCCTAGTGTGCTAGAGAAAAAAATTCTGTAGTGTAGCAAACATTTTCAGGCTTGGCTGGCAGCCAAGCTTTGTGTTTTATCTGGGTCAGGGTGAGTGACTCAGGGAGGCTGGTATGACTCACAGGCAGTATCTCTAATACCTCCCCCTACTTCTAGAAACTTGCAGAAGATTCTAGAAGAATGGGAGTGGAGGTGAGGAGGAGCTGCCTGGAGTATTCATGAGAGTCCTGACCAATCACCAACAGATGGGTTGGCAGAGGGCTGGCCCCCTCAAATACTCAGGGTCAGCCCAGTTGGGGTGTGGAGTTTGAGTGGAAGCTGGAGATGGAGTGTTAAGCTGTAGGTGGCCCTTGAGGGTAGCCCCCTTGTCTGGGGGAGTGGCCTGGGCCTGATCTCGGGTGCAGAAGGGACCCTCTTCACAACACACAAAAGTGTCCTTACTGGAGGCACAGAAGGAGAACAGCAGGAGAACACTGCTGGGCAAATCCCTAGAGAGGAAGACAGCCAGGTGGGCTGGTGAGTGTTAGTCGGGGAGGACTGGGAGAGAGTATTCTAGGATGGACGCAGAGTCAGTCTGGGAGGACTGTGGAAATTAAACCAAGAAGGCTGGAGAAAGGGGCAGCTGCAGGCAGGTGGGCTGGTGAGTGTTAGTCGGGGAGGACTGGGAGAGAGTATTCTAGGATGGATACAAAGTCAGTCTGGGAGGACTGTGGAAGTTAATCCAAGAAGGCAGGAGAAAGGGGCAGCTGCAGGCAGGTGGGCTGGCAGTGCCTGAAGAGGTAGTGCTGGGATCAGTAGCCACAGAAGGACAGCTGGGCACTAGGACTTTGCTACACAAATAAGGGGCTTGTGGTTTCAAAGGCCTATAAAGGGCTTTTGCTATCTATCCGACTGAGCCTTTTGTCAGATCATCCAACAGTGCCAGCTGGTCCTGGAAGTTGTAGTTCTGCAACCAAGCTTTGTGCAGGAGGCATAGAAGATGTGTGTATATACAGACTATAAATAGTTGTGTCCCTGAAGAGTTCTACAGTAGTATGTGTAGTAATCATTTTGCGCCTACAAAATTCCACCCTTAAATTCTCTTATTTCAATATTTTTGTCTGGACCCCCAAGGGTTGCAAATTAATCTATTTAAAGTCTGCAGCACATACAAATTTCATGAAGTTGAATAGAGACTACTGATTATTGTTTTTTTTTCTATAATGACTATACACAAGTTGCCTTGAATAGCTCCCAGTCAGCCATCATGCATTATGCATAAATGTTATGGTTGAGAGGACAAATCTAAAAGAGTAATCCAGGGTTCCGATATCGTCAAGGTGTGCAGTAAAGTCTCTAATGAGCATTTATGTCGTCTTTACCCTTGTAAAATGTCACTTATAATAAGCAGCGTTATCTGACAAGCCCCGGAATTTTTTCTAGAACATAAAGTGTTCATTTGTAGTATTGAACACTAGGTAGAATTGTGTCTGTTGTTTTATTAAATGTGTTTTCTATTTTTTAGTTTGATTTCAGGTTAAGTAAGGATACAACATCTCTCAACAACAAGCTTTCTCAGCATGACCATGAAAGGAGCGTTACTGGGAGGCCAGGTATGAGTCGGTGCTGGCAATTGGCATGAACACTCTTTAGCATATTATTTATTTTCAGCAAGGCCATGTTCATACGGGTGTACTTAAAGCGGAGGTCCGGTTTAAAAAATAAAATAAAATTAAAAGTCAGCAGCTACTAACACTGTAGCTGCTGACTTTTAATAAGGAGACTTACCTGTCCTGGGTGCCCGCGATGACGGCAGCCGAAGCCGAGCAAACGCTCGGGTCTCGGCTGCCCAGCCGCCATCCTCGGTGAGGGAATCGGGAAGTAAAGCCTTGCGGCTTCACCGCCCGATTCCCTACTGCGCATGCGCGAGCCGCACGGCGCAACGTGAATGGGTGATGTCTCCTGGGACACACACAAAGTCCCAGAAGACACCGCTCCCCCATTCCCCAGGAGGCAACCGAGGAGAAGAAAGAAGACTGACAGCAGATCAGGAAGTGGCAGATTAGGATGATCTGCCTAGCAACAGGCACTTCAGGTATGTATAAAAAAATAAAAAATATATTTTTTATTTTTTTGCAGCATTTTTAATATTTTCTTTTTTTTCTTGGTGGAGCTCCGCTTTAAAGAGGAACTGCAGTTTGCTCACATAATTTGAAATAAAAATATCTTTGCCGTTCTGAAGCTTCCCTCCACTTTGCATATTATTTTATATATACTATGATTCTGTACTTGCCAAATATGCTGCAGAAAAGATGACCAGTGTACTTCATGACACCCATGCTAAGTTCCTCAAAGTGTGGAATCCATAGTGGTCTTATGCTCTCCCTTCTCTGCCACCAGCCAGCTTGGGTATTCCAGACCGTTCAAATATACCACCCAACCCGCAGGCCCTGAGCTCTTTTCTTGTCTAAGTCTACAGCTCCTCCTTTTCCATTCTTCTCTAGCCCAGGGGTCTCCAAACTACGGCCCGCGGGCCACATCCGGCCCGCCAGGCCATTTCTTCCGGCCCGCAGCTTGAATCCTATCCACCTGTTAGCTGTGGAACCTGCGCTGCTTATTCGCCCCAGGCAATAGGCAGCGCAGGTCCCGCAATGCCTTCCGGCGTCTCACTGTGTTGTTGGCTGCTGGGACCACGGCATCCCAGCAGCCAATGAGGTGTAGTGCAGACCCGTAGCCGCCTCCCTGCTCCCGCCTCCCGCCTCGCTGTTAACCAGTAACGAGTGTGTAATACAAGCGGGGCGGGAGTCGGGAGGTGCAGCAGGTCTGCAAAGCCAGTGATGGAGACGCGCTGGACACATGCAAGGAGGGGGGCTGATACACTTGTGTGGCGTGGGGGTGGGTTAAATGGCTCTGATGGGGACACAAATGTGGGGGGGGGGGGGGCTGACTCTTATGGGGACAAAAATGTGGGGGGGGGGGGTTGATAACTCTTATGGGGACACAAATATGTGGGGGCTGATGACTCTGATGGGGACACACTGGGGGGGGGGCGGTTGTAGACTGATGGGGACACACATTTTGGGGGGCTGATGAGATTCTGATAGGGACACAAATGTGGGGGGGGGGGGGCTGATGACTCTGATGGGGACATAAATGTGGGGGGGGGGGGGGGGTGATGACTCTGATGGGGACACAAATATCTGTGGGGTCTGATGGGGACACAAATGTGGGGGTGCTGGTGGCTCTTATGGGGACACAAACATGTGAGGAGGGGGTCTGATGGCTCTAATGGTGACACAAATATGCGGAAGGGGAGGTGATGGCTCTGAAGGGGACACAAATATGCAGGTGGGGGTGGGCTGTGATGGGGACACAAATTTGTGGGGATAGCCTGATGAGTGATGGGGACACAGATGGATGGGGACACAGATGATGGGGACACAGATGATGGGGACACAGATGAATGGGGAGATGGATGAATGGGGAGATGGATGGGGACACAGATGGATGGGGACACAGATGATGGGGACACAGATGAATGGGGAGATGGATGGGGACACAGATGGATGGGGACACAGATGGATGGGGACACAGATTGATGGGGACACAGATTGATGGGGACACAGATGGATGGGGACAGATGGATGGGGACACAGATGGATGGGGACACAGATGGATGGGGACACAGATGGGGACACAGATGGGGAGACTGATGGATGGGGACACAGATGATGGGGACACAGATGGGGAGACTGATGGGGAAACAGATGGATGGGGAGACTGATGGGGACACAGATGGATGGGGACACAGATGATGGGGACACAGATGAATGGGGAGATGGATGGGGACACAGATGGGGAGACTGATGGATGGGGACACAGATGGGGAGACTGATGGGGACACAGATGATGGGGACACAGATGGGGAGACTGATGGGGACACAGATGATGGGGACACAGATGAATGGGGAGATGGATGGGGACACAGATGGGGAGACTGATGGGGACACAGATGAATGGGGACACAGATGATGGGGACACAGATGAATGGGGAGACTGATGGGGACACAGATGAATGGGGAGATGGATGGGGACACAGATGGGGAGACTGATGGGGACACAGATGGATGGGGAGACCGATGGGGACACAGATGGATGGGGACACAGATGGATGGGGACACAGATGATGGGGACACAGATGGGGAGACTGATGGGGACACAGATGATGGGGACACAGATGAATGGGGAGACTGATGGGGACACAGATGATGGGGACACAGATGAATGGGGAGATGGATGGGGACACAGATGGGGAGACTGATGGGGACACAGATGGATGGGGAGACCGATGGGGACACAGATGGATGGGGACACAGATGGATGGGGACACAGATGATGGGGACACAGATGGGGAGACTGATGGGGACACAGATGATGGGGACACAGATGAATGGGGAGACTGATGGGGACACAGATGATGGGGACACAGATGAATGGGGAGATGGATGGGGACACAGATGGGGAGACTGATGGGGACACAGATGAATGGGGACACAGATGATGGGGACACAGATGATGGGGACACAGATGAATGGGGAGACTGATGGGGACACAGATGAATGGGGACACAGATGAATGGGGAGATGGATGGGGACACAGATGGATGGGGACACAGATGGGGAGACCGATGGGGACACAGATGGATGGGGACACAGATGGATGGGGACACAGATGGATGGGGAGACTGATGGGTGGGGACACAGATGAATGGGGAGACTGATGGGGACACAGATGGATGGGGACACAGATGATGGGGACACAGATGAATGGGGAGACTGATGGGGACACAGATGGATGGGGACACAGATGATGGGGACACAGATGAATGGGGAGACTGATGGGGACACAGATGGGTGGGGACACAGATGATGGGGACACAGATGATGGGGACACAGATGAATGGGGACACAGATGATGGGGACACAGATGAATGGGGAGATGGATGGGGACACAGATGGGGAGACTGATGGGGACACAGATGAATGGGGACACAGATGATGGGGACACAGATGATGGGGACACAGATGAATGGGGAGATGGATGGGGACACAGATGGGGAGACTGATGGGGACACAGATGAATGGGGACACAGATGATGGGGACACAGATGATGGGGACACAGATGAATGGGGACACAGATGAATGGGGAGATGGATGGGGACACAGATGGGGAGACTGATGGGGACACAGATGAATGGGGACACAGATGATGGGGACACAGATGATGGGGACACAGATGAATGGGGACACAGATGAATGGGGAGATGGATGGGGACACAGATGGGGAGACCGATGGGGACACAGATGGATGGGGACACAGATGGATGGGGACACAGATGGATGGGGACATGGGTGTAAAGCCTCATGCACGCTGGAAGTTTAGCCCTGCTGCATGATGCTCCAGCGTTTAGGTGCCAGCAAAGAATATAGGAGCACCATCCATTCCTGCTGTCAGCAGTAAGTCAAATTCTATTCTATTCTTGTTCTACTGTGGATTTATTTATACATTATTTTTCCGGCCCGCGAATATGTGTAAAATATAGAATGTGGCCCTCGAAGTAAAAAGTTTGGAGACCCCTGCTCTAGCCCAATGTCTGGCCTAATTCTACATCTTCTTTTTCTCTTTCCTCCCTCTTACCTTTGCTCTCCCCACTTCACCCTTCCCCACCCTATCCCGCTTTCCCTTTACCCCCCTTTTTTTTTTTTCGTTTTGGTGTATTTTTTTTCCCCCTTTCTTTATTTTGTTTGCCCATTTTGATTTGTCTGTTAGTCTTACTGGGCCAGATTCACATAGATTAGCGGATCTTTAGAGGCTAGTGCAAGGCTAGTGCAGTATTCACAAAGCACTTACCTCCAAACTTGCGCCGGCGGATCGTAACTCCCCCGGCGGAATTCAAATTCCGCGGCTAGGGGGAGTGTACAATTTAAATCAGGCGCGTTCCCGTGCCGATTTAACTGCGCATGCGCCGCCGGCGATATTTCCCAGTGCGCACGCTCCAAATGACGTCACTAGGACGTCATTGTTTTCGGCGGCAACGTAAATTCCAGCCATCCGTATTCCCGACCAACTTGCGCAAACGACGTAAGAATTTGAAACTCGGCCATACTTAACATTAGCTACCCCTCATATAGCAGGGGTAACTATCCGCCGGAAAAAGCCAAACGCAAACGACGTAAAAAAAAAGCGGCGGGCGGGCGATTGTTACTGAATCGGCGGTTCTCCTCATTTGCATATCCGACGCGTAAAAAACCGAGGCGACACCTAGCGGCCGGCGGGAGATTGCAGCCTAAGATCCGACGGTGTAAGTCACTTACACCAGTCGGATCTAAGGGAGATCTATGCGTAACTGATTCTTATGAATCGGTCGCATAGATCCGACCGTCGGATCTCAGAGATACGACGGCGTATCAGGAGATACGCCATCGTATCTCTTTGTGAATCTGGCCCACTGTGTCTTGGACCTCCCAGTCCAGTTACTCATTCCCACTTCTGGCTCAGTCGCTGGATGCTTTTATTATATACCTTTACTAAAAAAAAAAAAAAAAAAAAAAGGAAAATGTGTGTGTATGTATGTATATGTGTGTATGTGTATATATATATATATATATTTTGTATTTGCGTGAAATGTGCTGTTTTGTTTCTACTTTGTCTTCCTTTTCTTCAAGCCAGTATCCTGGCTATGTTTTTTTTTCAATAAAAAATGATTGTACCAGAAAGATACCTACTTCCATCTAAGGAGTAAATTAATGTGTTGCTGCCTTCTGGTCCTGCATTGGTGGTATTTATTCTACATCGCAAGAGCAGAAATGAAATATTGATTCTTGGCAATAAACTCAGCTATGATAAATGTGTGTTTCCACACGCTCGTATAATAAATTAAGTGTGACTTTCTTGTGGTTAAATTTATGACCGAGCAAAAAAAGTATCTTTTAGGGGATCAAGCTGACCTCTATTAATCAGAGCTTGTTGTTAACAGACCTGTTTAATAGGAACCATTCTTGCCAAGCATGTATTTAATTAAAGTCATGAAACTAAGATCTCTAATTAATAGCATGGTACATATAGCACTGAAATTCACTAACCATAGCAGTCAATCAGATGAGCATTTTTTTCTAGTTTGTATGCACACAAGAAAAAACAAAAATGCCCATGGGACTTTTAAAGAGCACACCTCAAAACATACCAAGTAAAATGTATAAATGATTTATTCAACGCACATTTAAAAACATGTTGGCAGCCTTCCATATTACCAGCCATCAGCTGTGCAATCCGTTTCCCTCTGAGGGTGTGGGTACCTTCTTGGTGAGATACACATCTTCCAACATGTTCTGATCTCTTGAGGCTGCTACTGATTTCCATCTCTCCACCCTCACGCAGTTCCCGGGGGCGAAGTACGTTGGCATGGTTGGCTTTTCATGCATTAATTATTTTATTTTTATGGACATCTTGGTTTGAAGTGGCTTTTATAATTTAGGATGATATACCCGTCCATATACAGAAGTTTTCTGACTACTTTAAAAAGAGTTCTGACCTCAACCTGACAGAACACATTTGGGATGAATTGGAGCGGATACTGCGATACCTGACCTCACAAATGCGCTTCTGGAAGAATGGTCAAAAATTCCCATAGACACACTCCTAAACCTTGCGGACAGCCTTCGCAGAAGAGTTAAAGCTGTAATAGCTGAAAAGGGTGGGCCATCTTAAAATTGAACCCTACGGACTAAGACTGGGATGCCATTAAAGTTCATGTGCGTGTAAAGGCAGACGTCCCAATACTCTTGGCAATATAGTGTATGTTCTTATTTGCATCCACTTGTATATATGATGCCTTATGTGTTTTCTTTTGTAATTATTGTTGCTTTAGTGTGTCGTGTATTTTCCCTTGTTTGATTGTTGTATATTTTACGTTACCTTCAGATGGAAGAGTCTCAAGTCCTATGGGCCGCAATAAGCAGCCATACATTCCACTGACGGCAAATGTGACAGAAGTATTTGGCCCTGCTCCAAGATATGGAAGGGAGTCAATGTCACTGGGAGCCTTTGCAGATATTCCAGGTCATGGTCAAACAAAAAACAGGTCCAGGTCCGTCTCCCTCTGTGCCAGTCCAAACAACAATAATGAGGATGCACATCATTCAAAAGGTAGGCGACTAGGCATTTTGGAAAAGGGAAGATTGCAAATAAATCTTTTACATTTTTTTTTTTTTTTCAATATCCCATTGTTTTTTTTTTTTTTTTCTTTTAATAGACCATTTCAGTTTCATTAAAGGCCTGTCAAAAACGAATCCAGGATGTCCTATTGTGCGGCGTACTGCTGAGGAGAAGGCAGCCAGTCCTGATAAGCTCAGTTTAGAAAGGTAACCAAAATTCTACTATCAGGTTTGTCATGTTACATTAACCCCTTCAATACAGGGCTTTAAAACCCACCTCCATACCGGGCCTATTCTGGCACTTCTCTCCTACATGTACAAATCATCATTCTTTTGCTATAAAATTACTCAGGACCCTCAAACATTATATATGTTTTTTTAGCAGACACCCTAGGGAATAAAATAGCGGTCATTGCAACTTTTTATCTTGCACGTTATTTGCGCAATCATTTTTCAAACGCCTTTTTTTTTAAAGAAAAATGGTTTCATGAATTAAAAAATAACAAAACAGTAAAGTTAGCCCAATTGTTTTGTAAAATATGAAAGATGATGTTACGCCGAGTAAATAGATACCTAACATGTCATGCTTTAAAATTGCGCACACTCATGGAATGGCGCCAAACTTCGTTACTTAAAAATCTCTATAGGCGACGCTTTAAAATTTTTACAGGTTACCAGTTTAGAGTTACAGAGGAGGTCTAGTGCTAGAATTGTTGCACACGCTCTAACGCATGCGGCGTCACCTCACATGTGTGGTTTGAACGAGGTTTACATACATGGGCGGGACTTACGCGTGCGTTCGCTTCTAAACGCGAGCTACCGGGGACAGGGGCGTTTTAATTTTACATTTTTATTTTACTTATTTATTTATTTTTTACATTTTTATTTTTTTCGATCGCTTTTATTCCTATTACAAGGAATGTAAACATCCCTTGTAATAGGAATAGTGTGTGACCGGCCCTCTTTAAGGAGAGATGCGGGGTCAATAAGATCCTACATCTCTCCTCCAGGCTGGAAAGAATGAGATTGTGAAAAAAAATTCACAGATCTCATTCTTACTAGCCGCAATTGCGGTTTGTTTACTTATGGGTACCCGGGCGTGACTTCATCACATCGTGCCCGGGCCTCCGACGGTCATAGAGATGACTGGTGACCATCTGGTCACCAGTCATCTCTATGCTGCACATCCGGCGGACAGCGATCATCTCTCCGGGCCCCCGATGGCACGGGAGAGCCCGGAGAAGCACCGGATGGCGGCGGGAGCGGGGGGGTGTCCCCTCCCACTGCCGCTATGATCGTTCTTACGGTGCGCAGGATTGCCGCCGGAAGAAAATTTATATCTGAATGATGCCTCTAGGTGCAGGCATCATTCAGATATCCCCGCACAAAGTACAGGACGTCATATGACGTCCACCCGGGATAACAGATCCCCTTTTTGGACGTCATATGACGGCATGCGGTTTTAAAGTGGTTAAAAAGAGCAGAATAACCTCATAATTGGGACTTTCGGAGCTGAGAGTAATAGATGCAAAGATCAGTTCACTAAGCTACGGTGGATATAAAAAGTCTACACATCTTTTAGGTGAAGGGAAGAAAAAAAATACAATAATATGGTTGCATAAGTGTGCACATCCTTAAACTAATACTTTGTTGAAGCACTTTTTTTTTTTTTTTTTTTTTACAGCACTCAATCTTTTTGAGTCTATCATTATGGCACATCTTGACTTGGCAATATTTGCCCACTCTGCTTTGCAAAAACACTCCAAATCTGTCAGATTGCGAGGGGATCTCCTTTGCACAGCCCTCTTCAGATCACCCCACAGATTTTCAATTGGATTTAGGTCTGGGCTCTGGCTGGGCCATTCCAAAACTTTACTCTTCCTCTGGTGAAGCGATTCCTTTGTTGATTTGGATGTATGCTTTGAGTCATTGTCATGCTAAAAGATGAAGTTCCTCTTCTTGTTCAGCTTTATAGCTGAACAAGGTTTTGTGCCAATATTGACTGGTATAGTATTTGGAACTGTTTATATGTCCCTCTACCTTGACTAAGGCCCCTGTTCCAGCTGAAGAAAAACGGCCCCAAAGCATGATGCTGCCACCACCATGATAAGCTATGATGTATGTATAGAGAGGCTTGATTGGCTCTCCCAACCCAAAAAACTGGGAGTTTTACCCATAGGCTGAACCCCCCCGAGTCTAGATTAGAGCCCTAGTAATGATAAATGTTAACTGTATTGACCAGGGTGTCCCAATATATATATATATATATATATATATATATATATATATATATATATATATATATATATATATATATATATATATATATATATATATATATATATATATATATATATATATAGGAATCTCTTCTGTTTTTGTGAAAGATACTGATTCAGGTTTACTTTGTATTTATATGCTTCAGAAGTTTAATTGTACTCTTCATGAAGTTTAACATCAATTACCTTTCTGTTTCCTTTAGGTTACGACTGTCCGCTTTCCCTATAATTGAAGGCGAGGAGCAGTTACGGCTATTATATTTGCAACACAACTTTATAACAAGAGTCCAAAACCTTTCAAGTCTACAGCGTCTCATAATTCTAGATCTGTATGATAACCTAATAGAAGAAATAAGTGGACTTTCCTCTATAAAATCGTTGCGTGTTCTTATGCTTGGAAAGAACAGGTATTGGTGTATTTTAATATACGATTCACTGTACTGGAGACCAATATGAGTTGATTCCTGGATTATTTTGTACACTTGGATAATCATTAAGTGTCTTTAACAGACTTTTAATTTAACAGGGACTGGCGTGGTGTATTACCTGTGGGCATTTAGCTCATACTGACCATGAACAACTGATTCACTTGTAAGCAAGTCTTAAAATGCTTGGACAGCCAAGCCCTTTCACTTTAAACCCTCATCTGCTGGCCTGGAGATGTCTGGGTATGCCTCCTGCAACAGATAGCTTGATGGGTAACTGGCACCAGGGCCATCTTTAATATTGATTGGACCGTGGGAAAAACATTTCACTCTCCATCTGCTCTGAGACATACAATAATATCTGCTAGACTTAAAATCATTTTTTTTTTTTTTTTTTTAAGATATTTTTATTAGGTTTAAGACAAACCAACAAACAGAAAAACATACAAAAAAAAAACACCAGACAACCTGGTCATAAACATTAGGCAATACACTCCAACATAGAAAAATAAACTGACATCAGTGCAAAATATAAAGTAGGCACAGTGGTAAAAGGAACAGGTATAAAAATCTGGATATAGCAAAAACTTAAAATCAGTTTAATGTATCAGATCAGGCAGTGATTGCGATTGGTTGCCAGAGGTTACAGCATATCATTACCACTTACTGACTGGTTGCTAGAGGTTACAGCACATATTACAGCTCACTGATTAGTTGCTAGAGGTTACAGCGCATGATTTCTTCTTGTTGATTGGTTGCTAGAGATTACTGTACAGCAATACTGCTCACTGATTGGTTGCTAGAGGTTACAGCACATCATCTCTTCACTGCAGAGGAGCATGATATATATATATACATATGACTGCCGCCTTTGTTTACAGATCAATACCACCGGCCGCCACAATTTACATATGAATGCTGCCACTATTTACATATGAATGTTCCAGTTATTTGCATATGAATGAAGGTTATTTACATGTAAACACAGGATCTGCAGGTGAGTACACAACAATATGGCAGAGCTGGGCAGCATTAGTAGCAGCACTTTACACTGAGATATTGGGACACAGCACAGGACTAAAACTTCAAGGGACAAGGGAATTAAAACTGGGATAGTTGACAAGTATGAGGTAGCTGCTTTGGGCCCCACAACAATGACAGGACCCAGGGCAGCTTCCCCTTTTGCCTGCCTTAACCACTTCCCGACGGCCGTACGACTATATAGACGGCCGCAGGATGGTTCTACTTCTCTGGGGCGCCGTCTTTTTACGGCCGCCCCTTTGCTCGTTCCCCGCGCGCGCTCCCGAGCGCGCAGCGGGAAACTTCTGTGCTGGCCATATCCCTTGGACACAGCCAATCACAGATCGCCGTGAACGGCCAATCAGAGTGGCCGTTTGCTAGGCAATCTGTGTGGCCTATGAGAGATGATCGCATATGTAAACATATGAGATCATCTCTCATTGCCGGCTCACACACTGACAGCGTCCTGTCAGGGAGAGAGGAGACCGATCTGTGTCTCTTGTACATAGAGACACAGATCGGTCACCTCCCCCAGTGACCCCCCTTCCCCCACAGTTAGAACACTATATAGGGTACACATTTAACCCCTTCCTCACCCCCTAGTGTTAACCCCTTCCCTGCCAGTCACATTTATACAGTAATTAGTGCATATTTATAGCATTGATTGCAGTATAAATGTGAATGGTGTCAAAAGTGTCCGATGTGTCCGCCATAATGTCGCAGTCGCAATAAAAATCGCAGTTTGCCGCCATTACTAGTAAAAAAATAAATAATAATTCTGTCCCTTATTTTGTAGGCGCTATAACTTTTGCTTATTGCGATTTTTTTACAAAAAATATGTAGACTACGTATCGGCCTAGACTGAGGATAAAAATGTTTTTTTTTTTGTAAAAAATTTAGCTATTTATTATAGCAACAAGTAAAATTTTTTTTTTTTTTTCAAAATTGTCGCTCTATTTTTGTTTATAGCGCAAAATATAAAAACCCCAGAGGTGATCAAATACCACCAAAAGAAAGCTCTATTTGTGGGAAAAAAAGGACGTTAATTTTGTTTGGGAGCCACGTCGCACGACCGCGCAATTGTCAGTTAAAGCAGGCGCAGTGCCGAATCGCAAAAAGTCCTCTGGGCAGGAAGGGGGTTTAAGTGCCCAGTAAGGAAGTGGTTAAAGACGGCCCTGACTGGCACTAGGGCACCAGAGCGTTTAGTACTAGGACCATTTACTGTAGACTGTAGTACATTAGTGAATGAATTATTTAAAGATATCTTGGAACATGTGCTTCAAGAGGAGTTCCACCCAAATTTGGAACTTCCTCTTAACCCACTCCTCTCCCCCTTACATGCCACATTTGGCATGTAATTTTTTTGGGGGGGGAGTGGGGGCTTCAGCACGAGTGGGACTTCCTGTCCCACTTCCTCCTTCCTGTAGGCGACTAAGCTTAGTCGCCTTCAGGAAGTGGCTGCTGTTGGCGATCGCCTAGGACACGTCACAGGTCCTAGGCGATCTCCTGGCCAATTACACGGCGCGGCGCCGGGCCGCGCCGCTCGCGCATGCGCAGTGCCGCTCGCGCATGCGCAGTGGGTGCCCGGCCGTGAAGCCGAAAGCTGTCACGGCCGGGTGCCCACACTGAAGATGAAGACGCCGGCCGGGGAGGGGGGGAGAGGAGCGGAGCCCCGGCCGGCGCGTCGCTGGAGCGCTGGAGCAGGTAAGTGCCTGTTTATTAAAAGCCAGCAGCTACACTTTTTGTTGCTGCTGACTTTTAATAAACACACAAATGGCTGGAACTCCCCTTTCAGCTGACAATGCAAAAGTAAACTCTATAAGGCACGTTTTTGGAGTTCATTAGGTCTTATGGACTGAATCATGACCATCTATTTCAGCTGGGTACACAAGTGATGTTGATGCAAGGATCTCTCCTGTGCTCTGCACTATTGTATTCTGACAGCGGGGACTCCTTCCACTATCAGAATACACTGATCAGCTGGCTACAGAGGGGACTCCTTCCACTATCAGAATACAGTGATCAGCTGGCTACAGCGACTGATCAAATTTTGACGGAAGCCAGTCTAACAATCGTCTTCTGTTGAACAGAAGGGTCTACACAGAGACCCACATTTGTCCAGTTTCTGCTGAATCGGCCGAATTTAGATCAGTGAGTACCCAGCTTTAGGGGTGTCAACTGGCATCTAAAACAAAGTGAAGAATAACTGGAGTCACAGAGGCATCTACTCTTAAAAACGTGATGTTATGAGGCTTCTAGTGC
The DNA here is from genome assembly GCF_905171775.1 of Rana temporaria. Taxonomy (NCBI): domain Eukaryota; kingdom Metazoa; phylum Chordata; class Amphibia; order Anura; family Ranidae; genus Rana; species Rana temporaria. The sequence continues at coordinate 78,177,347 of NC_053491.1, read as the reverse complement.
ATACACAGTTACTTCAGCATGGCAGAGCAGTTCATCAGATATTATACATTTTGTGTAAATGGGGCTTCATTGCATTGCAGCATTAAAGGGCAACTATAGTGTATTTTTGGTGAGTACTAGCTTTTAATAATTATAGTGATCCCCATATGTATATAGCTTTGCATTTTACTTCTGTTCTGTATTTTTGGCTGTATTTCAATACAGATATGCAGACTTTCCCTCTAATGGAGATCTGTATATTAAGCAACAGTGGCGGCTGGTGCTCAAAATGTTTTGGGGGGGGGGTCGCAAACAAACTGAACATTTCTGAAAAAAAAAACATCAATTGCAGCCACTGTGCCTATCAATTGCAGCCACTGTGCCTATCAATTGCAGCCACTGTGCCTATCAATTGCAGCCACTGTGCCTATCAATTGCAGCCACTGTGCCTATCAATTGCAGCCACTGTGCCTATCCATTGCAGCCACTGTGCCTATCCATTGCAGCCGCGGTGCCTATCCATTGCAGCTGCGGTGCCTATCCATTGCAGCCGCGGTGCCTATCCATTGCAGCCGCGGTGCCTATCCATTGCAGCCGCGGTGCCTATCCATTGTAGCCGCGGTGCCTATCCATTGCAGCCGCGGTGCCTATCCATTGCAGCCGCGGTGCCTATCCATTGCAGCCACGGTGCCTAACAATTGCAGCCACGGTGCCTATTAATATAAGCCACTGTGCCCATCGAATGCCACCACTGTGCCATTGAATGCTGCCTCCTTGTGTTTCTTCCCGTCCAGCATACAATCACAGCGTCTGTCGTTTCAGCCAATCAGGTGACGGGTAACAGACCTGAGTACCTGATCGGCGGAGAAGCAGTTCAGTGTTAGAAAACCAAATATTCATTCGCTTTTTTAACACACCTGGGTGGACCATGAGCACCAAGCATTGCGCTCCCAGGTCACCTTTTTTGACACCTATTAGAGCCTATGGCTCTAATCGGGTGCTTTGAAAACGCCCCCTGCTGCTTTAATTCAGGTGCCCGGCGCCCGAAAAGGGGCCAGCGCCAGAATAGGGGGTGGCAGCAGCTTCCATGGATAGATCCATGCTTTGCATGAATCTATCTATTGGTCATAGAGGGGATGGCTGGAGAGAGGGGGCGGCGCCTGTTCGCCCTTATGGACGCACCGCCACTGTTGAGCAATTAAATCGGCTTGCTGGCTGAATAACTGTTCAAATAAATCAGCACATAAGCTCCTGCAGTAAATGACATCTCCCATATAGATTAATTTGGGTCTTATTAATGAAAAGCAGATTGCCTTTTTTATTTATGAGAATTCTCTTCGCTGCCCAACAACACTAATTTCTGTTCATTTTACCTTGACTAGTGTAGTCCAGATATGACACAATAACCTTCGACCATTGAGACCCCATGTACTCCACCCCTTAATTGTCCCCCACTTACTATATAGTAAAGAGACCACACCTTTGCTTTGGAGTAAACTGGCCACAACAGCCTATTTTATTAAACATAAATTGCAATAAAACTCCAACTTAAATGAAACAGTAAATATCCAACGTCAAATGACATACAGTAAACCCCCACTCTGTTGGTCCTTTCTGGCAGCACACCCATTCTCCACCATTTTACCATATACCAGATGAACAATGCACTGCGAGCAAACATTAAACTTTTTAGGCCTCCAGTCCGTGTAGTACGCTCGGAGACAACCCCCGCCCGCAGTGCAAACGTTACAGTATCCCAACTAACCTTTCGCTGGGATACACTTTAAGGGGCCCATATATTGATGAGCCCCCCACCCCCGTTTTCACACGTTTTCTACTGCCACCATAAAGGACCAACAGAACTAACCGCCAACCCAGCTGTCGTGACGACCGTCCAACACCGTACCTGTGAAAGAAAAAACACCGGCAACAACTGGTAATGCAATAAGGGAGGGAGGGTGGGAAAAGCTGCTTCCTCGTTGCTCTCCTGACTGCAAGTGCCCGCCTGGCCCCGCCCCACCCTTTTATAGGGTAACTCCCCTGACACCAGCAGCCAATCCTGCTCCTCCTCTGAACTTGCTAATACTAACTCCCCCGCCCCTCTCTACACCAATCCTGCTCTTCCTACCTCCAACCCCCCTAAGCTTAACCCTTCCTGTGTCACTAGACACTCTGTCATGCCCGGCCCTCTGCTAGTCTTTGCTGTCTTTTGCTCCGGGCCTCCCTTGACTAGTGTAGTCCAGATATGACACAATAACCTTCGACCATTGAGACCCCATGTACTCCACCCCTTAATTGTCCCCCACTTACTATATAGTAAAGAGACCACACCTTTGCTTTGGAGTAAACTGGCCACAACAGCCTATTTTATTAAACATAAATTGCAATAAAACTCCAACTTAAATGAAACAGTAAATATCCAACGTCAAATGACATACAGTAAACCCCCACTCTGTTGGTCCTTTCTGGCAGCACACCCATTCTCCACCATTTTACCATATACCAGATGAACAATGCACTGCGAGCAAACATTAAACTTTTTAGGCCTCCAGTCCGTGTAGTACGCTCGGAGACAACCCCCGCCCGCAGTGCAAACGTTACAGTATCCCAACTAACCTTTCGCTGGGATACACTTTAAGGGGCCCATATATTGATGAGCCCCCCACCCCCGTTTTCACACGTTTTCTACTGCCACCATAAAGGACCAACAGAACTAACCGCCACAGCCCGAAAGGATGACACCTCCACCTTTAAGGGCCCCCCACCCAACCTCAACGCTCTCTGGATCCCTTCTTGAATCCCCATCGACCACAGCGCAATCCCCACATCAGTCAGGTGGACCCCGTCCCTCCTCAGATACATGCCTACATTAGCCTCCAATTCCTGATGGCGTACCACTAGCCCCCCAAGGCGTGCCAAAAATTTACCCACCACCCGGTTAACCCGAGTCCTGGCTCTGTTGAGCTTTGTAACTGACCGAGCCTTGCGCCACTGTGTGCGGGCGACAATTTCCGACCACACCAGCACCGTCCCCGGAAAAGCCGCACGCAGCCGCTCAAAGTCCGCTTTGATGTCCGTAATCAGAGCCCTGATTTTCCGCACACCAAAATCATTCCCCCCCGCGTGTATAACCAGAACATCGGGGGGCCTGTCCAGTCGGGCGTACCTCTCGACCTCTGGTAGCACCCTACCCCACATCATCCCAGGTATCCCCAACCACCTCAAAACCGCTTCCTTCCTGGAAATACCCAGCTGCCTGCCTTCCGGCTTCTCATCAGCCCTTCTTGCCCCCCAGCAAACGTACGAATGTCCGAAAATCCAGACGAGGCGTGTAGTCCCTCCATCTGAAATGAAATAACAATCCACAATGCTCACCAAACAGACACCAACCCTAGCAAAAACCCCCCCCCATTTCATCACTCCCTTCCCCATCAACCAACCACCAACTGAGGCCGCACGTATGACCGGAACCTCCGTGATTCCCACCTCCCGATCTTCCGTACTGCCGCCTCGTTCATCCCGCACCTGGCAGCTTCGGTAGCCGCCCCGATACGGAAGGAGTGAGACGAAAACTCGGACTTGTCCAAGCCCATTTCTTGTAAGCAACTACGAAAAACCGCCACAAATTGGAACTTTGACAAGAAAGACCCATCTTCGTGCCTAAGCAACGGCCCGCCCCCTTCCGGCCTGACCCCCAAAAATGCCTTGAGCGATGCCACCGGACATACTCTGGCCCCCGGCAGGGAAAAAAGAACCACGTCCACCCCCCTGCCACTCTGGTCGGTTTTTGATCTGCGCAATCGAATACCCACCTTATCCTCCGATATCCACACATCTTCCCTCATCAGCCCCCCAGCCCTCATGCGAGAAGGGCTAACCAATTCACTGATGCGGAACGCGCCGTAAAATGCCAGCGAGAAAGCCGCCGCGAATAACAGGCATTCATACTGCCCCGTGCACACCCCGTCCAAGGCCTCCCTGATACTTACCAAATTGGCAAAAGAGACAGGCCTCCTGGCATCCTGCACCTTACGACCTTTCCTGTAGCCCTTCACTGCCTGTCTGACCCAGAAGTCCTTGGTCCAATCCACCCCACCCATAAGTTTAAAAAAGAACGCTAAACCCGCCAACTTTTTCTCAATGGAGGACACAGACACACCTAGCTCCATGTTCCTAGATACAAAATAAATCACCTGCAACCGCTCCTCTGGCCCCCCGCTCACGACCCCAGCTTCGGCACCCAACTCCAACCATTCCTTCCATACCTTGGCGTAGGCCGACCATGTGGCCGTGCAAACGGACCGCTTAATCCACGAGGCGGCTAATCCAGCGCCAGCTCCCAAATCCAGCCTGGGCACGGAACCCCGACCGCCTCCGCGGCCGGGGCCAGCTCTCTGAACTTGTCCCACTGAAAACGAGACAATGAATCAGCCAGCGTGTTCTCGACGCCCGGGATATGCACGGCATAAATGAAAATGTTCAGTTGCAAACACCTCAACACTAAATGCCGCATGAGCCGAATGACCGGTTGTGACGACGCGGACATGCGGTTCACTACCTGAACCACTCCCATGTTGTCACAGTTCAGCCGGAGTTTCAGGTTGCTGCAGGCCTCCCACCAAAGCTCAATGGCTAACACCACCGGAAAAAGCTCCAGCAGCACCAGGTTCCGGAGAAAGCCTGCCTCCACCCAAGACTTCGGCCAAGGCTCTGCGCTCCACCGCCCCTTGAAGAAAGCCCCATAGCCCGTGGACCCCGCTGCGTCCGTTACCAGTTCCACGTCGAAGTTACTCACCGGACTGGACTGCCACATCGACCTGCCATTGTAGGATGACAGGAACTCATACCATACCTTCAAGTCCTCCCGATGCTCCTTAGACAGACGAATGAAATGATTGGGGGCCTTTGCCCCCGCCGTAGCCGCCGACAGCCGCCGGCAAAATATTCTGCCCATGGGAATGATCCTACAGGCAAAATTAAGTTTTCCCAGCAGTGACTGTAAAGTCCTCAGCTGCACCTTCCGCAAGCCCTGAAACTCTCTAACTTCCGCTTTCAAGGCCTCGAGCTTATCCCTGGGAAGACGGCACTCCATTACTTCCGAATCGATCACTATACCCAGAAAACTAATCTCCGTCGTGGGGCCTTCCGTCTTGTCAGCCGCCAAGGGCACGCCAAAACGTCCCGCAATGTGCTGCAACGTTGACAGTAGAGTCGCACACACACCAGAGGAAGGCGGCCCCACGCAGAGGTAGTCATCCAGATAGTGAATGATCGAGTCCAGGCCCGACACATCCCTGACCACCCATTCCAAAAAGGAACTGAATGTCTCAAACAGTGCGCAGGAAATAGAGCAGCCCATGGGTAGGCACTGGTCAACATAGTATTGGCCCTGCCAGCAACATCCCAGCAGCCTAAAACAGTCAGGATGCACCGGCAACAACCGGAAGGCGGATTCGATGTCCGCCTTCGCCATTAAGGCCCCACGTCCGTACCGCCGTACCCACCGTACCGCCGCGTCAAACGACGTGTAGGACACCGTGCAAGCCTCCGGATCGATAAAGTCGTTGACCGAACCCCCTTTTGGGAATGACAGGTGGTGAATAAGACGGAATTTGTTCGGTTCCCTCTTAGGCACCACCCCCAACGGAGACACCACCAGCTCCGGCAAGGGCGGGGCCGAAAACGGCCCGCCCATCCGTCCTAGTCCCACTTCCTTGCCCAACTTTTCCCCCACCACCCCCGGATTAAGGAGAGCCGATTTCAAATTTCGTGCCACCGGTGGCACCACCACCAGCGAACACGGTATCTTGAAACCGTCCCTGAACCCCGAGGACAATAGTTCTGCCGCTGCCTTGTCCGGGTACCTACTTAGGAAAGGTAGCATCCTTTCCCCCTTCACCGGAGTCGTCCCTTTTTTGAGCAGCGTCACCGGCACGCTTTCCTTTTTTGAAACACTTGGCCGCGGGGTGGGAGCCCCCACACCCTGAGCACTCGTGCTTGAATTTACATGATCCTCCGAATTTGCAGGCGTTCTCATTGAACTGCCAGCAAACTCCCCACTTCTTACCGGCCGACGGTCCTGAGGAGGATGTACCCCCGGCCCCCCCCCGTGAAAAGACTGCGCCGGGGCCTTAGCCGCCGACATGAGCCGCATCCAGAGGCTGATATCTTTCTGATCCCAGCGCAGAGAGGGCCTAACTGCCCGCCGTTGCCGAAACTGCTCATCGTACCTGAGCCAAGCCGACCCCCCGTACACCCGATGCGCCTCCCCAATTGAATCCATGTACCCGAACAACGCCGAGCAATGTTCTGGGTTCTTTTCCCCAACGACGCTAGCCATAATGGCGAACGCCTGGAGCCAGTTCACGAAAGTGCGCGGAATCAACCTATACCGCCTCTTCTCCTCATCCTCCTTTTTAGAATCATCCGGCTTCACCCTGTCGAGGTTGAATTTCTCCAACGGCAACAGGGAGAATATCTCTACATATTCGCTCTTATAAATTTTTTCCTTCACCTCCTGCTTTAAATGACCCCCCAGAGGACATTCGTAGCATATATAAACCTCGCCCCTTGCCGCATCCGCAATACGTACCAGATCGGAACGAGTCACCACCTCCGGGGCCCCCCCTGACTTGTCTTTTCCCGTCCCCACCTGTCCTGCCACTGGGGCCACCGGGGGAAGCTGCGAAACCGCAACCCCCCCCTCCGGCCGTAGCATCACCCCCAGTCGCGCCCACAGCCGCAGGTGCCCACGGAGCCACCTGTGGCGAAGGGCCCTGTACAGCAGCCACCCGGCCCAAAAGCTCCTTGAGGCCTCCCACCAATTCCGTCAACAGGGCGTCAGCCCCAGAGGCGGCAGGCGCAACGCCCGCCACCACCGGTGCAGCCACCGCCACTGGCGGCGGAGGTGCTGGAACCCCCCCCCTCCCCACTCCCAACAATTCACACAATGCGTCAGCTAAAGAGGATACATGTAAAGTAGTGGACTTACCAGGCCTGCCGGGAGACGCCCCCGCTGCCGTAGATTGGATTTCCACCGCTGCCTCCCTCTCTGGTTCCCCATCTTCTTCTTCCGATGGCACACCTTCTGACCTGTCCTCCCCGACTGGGATCGGTGCGGCCGACAGTCCCCCAGGAGAAGATGACCTGGAGGCCCCGGAGTCCCCCCTCCGATCCGGCCGGCCTTTTTCTGATCCTCTGCCCCGCGTTGCTGCAGCAGGCAGACCACCCGACGATGACTCCGCGTTGACCGATGCCCCCCGCTCCGAGCCCCGCCCACCCGCGGAACCGCCGGCCCCACGTGTAGAGGGCCCCGCGGCCGTGCCAGGTGGGTCTGAGGCCTTCTTTTTCCCCTTTGCCGCTCCCGTTCCTGCCGCAGGTGGAGAAGGTGCCCCCCCCCCCGCCGCCCGCATTTGGGGAAGCGGCGCCAGTACGGCCCGTGGCCCCGCCCACCGACGGAGGTCGGCGGCGTGAGTCCTGCTCTGTCCCCCCCGTTCCGCTTCTGGTAACCCGCTTCGGCGGGGGGGCCGACCGCCCCCCCGGGGGGCTCCGGGCCCCCCTTGCAGTCCTGGATGAGGGCCCCGGGGAATAGCGGGCCGGAGGCCGCGACCTCCGCCCGCGTGGGGTCAACTCACCGCCGCCCGATCCTCCCGATCCGCCCGCCTGCTCCGCGACCCATTCTGCAGCGCGCCTCTCCAGCCAATCCGTGCCCCGATGAGCTGCCTCGGCCCGCAAGCGTGCGAGCACGAGGTCGATGGACGCCATCTTGTCTGTGTGAGAGCAGGAGGAAAAGCTGCTTCCTCGTTGCTCTCCTGACTGCAAGTGCCCGCCTGGCCCCGCCCCACCCTTTTATAGGGTAACTCCCCTGACACCAGCAGCCAATCCTGCTCCTCCTCTGAACTTGCTAATACTAACTCCCCCGCCCCTCTCTACACCAATCCTGCTCTTCCTACCTCCAACCCCCCTAAGCTTAACCCTTCCTGTGTCACTAGACACTCTGTCATGCCCGGCCCTCTGCTAGTCTTTGCTGTCTTTTGCTCCGGGCCTCCCTTTCCATGGAAAAGCTCAAAAACGAAGATAAATACAAACACATTTTGTAAAAATATTAACAACATAAAAGTATTACAATTTTAGCTGATGGGATGTATACCAAAAAAACCTTTATAAAGACTATAGATTCCTTTTAATACCAAAAGTATTGGGACGTCTGCCTTTACACGCACATGAACTTTAATGGCATCCCAGTCTTAGTCCGTAGGGTTTAATATTGAATTGGTTCCACCCTTTGCAGCTATAACAGTTTCATCTCTTTTGGAAAGGCTGTCCACAAGGTTTACGAGTGTGTCTATGGGAAACTTTTACCATTTCTTCAGAAGCACATTTGTGAGGTCAGGCACTTATGTTGGATGAGAAGGCCTGGATCGCAGTCTCCTGTCAAATCCATCCCAAAGGTGTTCTATTGGGTTGAGGTCAGGACTCTGTGCAGGCCAGTCAAGTTCCTCCACCCCAAACTCGCTCATGGACCTTGCTTTGTGCACTGATGCCCAGTCACGTTGGAACAGGAAGAGGACATCCCCAAACTGTTCCCACAAAGTTGGGAGCATGAAATTGTCCAAAATGTCTTGGTATGCTGATGACCACACGTGTAAAGCGCATTCTTTCCAGTGGCCATCATATTAATGGATAAGTTCACCTTTGAAACATGTTACATGTTTCCATCTTCAGGGTAGCTCCACTGCTTTGTAGTGTCCCCGGGTGCCCTGCTGTAGCCATCTTTTTAGGTGTGTGCTTCAGCCTGTGAGTATGTACTTTGTTATTGTGATACTTGAGATAAGGGACCATGTAATCCTGATAGGGGCGGTCATGTCACCATTATGTGACATCTACAGTGCACACTTTAGCCTGGGATGGGCCCGAACACTCCCTAAACACAAACGAATCAGCTTCCCAGTTGCAATCAGCTGACTGCAAGGTGTAAAAGCATCTTGCGCCTGGACACTTAAAGGACCACTTTTTTTTTTTTATTGACTAGCTTGGGGGGGGGGGGGGGCAGTAAAGTAAGTTTACAAACTTTAAGATCATTAAGATTAATTGGAGTAGGCTATAAATAACAGGAATTAAAAATGATTATAGAATTTTACACTTTAAACATACGTTGTCACCAGGGGTCAAGTCCTGGGGAAAAAAGTGTGGGAACTCCCACCCAAGATCACTCCCCCACCAAAAAAAAAAAATGATACGCTCATATGCATAATTACTAAACCGCATGTTTTTTTTTTTTTGATCCACTGTACCTTAGTAATCCTTTTTGTTACTGGCCGCTTCCTGTATATGGATTCATCAGGTAGTGTGCGGGTATTCCGTCACTTCCTCGATGCTGCAATGTCTCCTGGGAGCTTTTGTCATTGTTCCCAGAAAACATTGCGGAGGTCTGCCGTGAGTTATCGTGGGGTTTAGAAAGAAGTTCTTTCTAAATCCCGCGATAACTCGCGGCAGACCTCCGCAATGTCTCCTGGGAACAATGACAAAAGCTCCCAGGAGACATTGCGGCATCAAGGAAGTGACGGACACTACCTGATGAATCCATATACAGGAAGCGGCCAGTAAACAAAGGATTACTAATGTACACCTGCCCCTGACAGTGACTCGAGCTGGGCATCGCCGCTTAGTGAAGGATTAACTCGGGCGGCTCGGCTGCTCTAGACCTGCAAAGGGAACTGAGTTCCTGCTGTTAAAGTGCAGGAACTCAGTTCCCACGCGTTCCCGCAGGACTTGAGCCCTGGTTGTCACAAATTCTTTCTATTTTTTTTTTATATCGGGGTAGGAGAAAACTAGAGCCAGCTTTTAATTGCTGCCTCCCTGTGTCTGTCTCTGCTGCACATTTTCTCTTACTTCCTGTGTGGTGAAAACATAGTCATTGACAGGGAAATATTGATAGTGCCCCTAGAGCAGTAAACAACTGTTTTTTTTTTTTAAGGGTTTACAAAGGTAATGTTCTTGTCAGGGCCGTCTTTAATATGGTTTGGGCCCTGGGCAAACATTTTTTTTGGGCCCCCCTCCAGCTTATTTTGGGCCTGGCTGGTTCACATGTATGTTTTGGCAGTCCTCATTTGTGCAGGTACAGCAGCCCATTGATTTGAATGGGCTGCCATGCCTTTGTTTCCTGCAGAAAAAAGGTGCATTCAGCATTTTAAAAATACAGTTGCCTTGAAATCCATTCTGCTTTTGCACCATGCTACTTACCTGCAGTTCTTGCACACACAAACGCACTGTGTTTTTAAAAGCGTGACCTAAACGTCTAAAAATGCAGCAAGTTTGACAGTGCGGGAACTGCAGATAAGTCACAGCAGACAGCAGAATGGACAGACAGTGCTGTATTTCAGTGCTTGATGGGCATAGGTGTGCCGTGTGCGCAGCCTATTACATGAGGCATGCGCTTTTCTTTGCAGGAAACTCAGGCATGGCGGCCCATTCAAATGAATGGGCTGCTGTGCCTGTGCAAATGTGGGCCGCCAAAACACATACATGTGAACCAGCCAGGCCCAAAATAAGCCCATCAAGCAGTTAAATACAGACAGTAATGCCATGTGCTCTGAGGCTTTACTCAGCCTGGACTGCAGGTCTGGTCTGTGATTTAAAGAGTTCCTCTATTTTACACATGGCATGGCATGGGGTCCCATGGTGCTAAAGCAGAATGGACAGACGGTGCTGTGACCCCATGCCATGCCATGTGTAAAATAGAGGAACTTTTTAAAACACTGACCAGACCTGCAGTGAATCATCAAATATTATAAAGACTTTGGGCACACTCTACAGAAAACTTCTATTTACAATATAGATTAGCAAACAGTGACATACCTTGAGGAGCAGGACATGAAGAAGTCAGCTTCAGGAAGAGCAAACTGGGGATGTTATAAAATCACATTCTAATTCAATTTTATATACAAGCAGCACCCAGTGGCAGGAAGGGAGAAGTGCACGTCTAAAGGGAAGCCAGGGGTGCTGTACATTTTAAAACACTGGGAAGGGAAGCAGTACTGTCACTGGCTGCGTGCCGCTGATGATTTTCAGCCTGATTTGTGGGCAGCACAGGGGCTTAACGGGGGGAAGGGCCGACATCAGGAATTATGGGGACACTTACACAGCTTCAGGCATGGGCCCCCTGGAGCAGAGAACCAGGGGGGGGGGGGTTCTGCCGCCTGAAATTGAGAAGCAGGGGGGGGGGGCTGCCGCGAATTTAGAAGTGGGGGGCCCTTTACAAAAAAAGAAATAAAGAAAGAAATAAAGAAAAATATTTATAAAAAAGGGGTGTAGCCATCCGGGGCCCTGGGGACCTCTTGGCCCTTTAATAAAAAGAAAAAAAGAAATAAAAAATATATATAAAAAATATATTTTTTTTTTTTTTTAAAAAAGGGGGTTGCCATCTGGGGCCCTGGGGACCTCTGGGCCCTTTAATAATTTTTTTTTTATAAAAATAAATTACAAAAAAAAGGGGGTTGCCATCCGGGACCTCTGGGCCCTTTAATTAAAAATAAAAAAATATATATAAAAAAATAAACATTTATAAAAAAAAGGGGGCAGTTGCTATCCAGGGCCCTGGGGACCTCTGGGCCCTTTAATAAAAAATAAAAAAATAAAAAAAATATATAAACAAAAATAAAAAAATAAATATTTATAAAAAAAAATAAAAAAGGGTGTTTGCCACATGGGGCCCTGGGGACCTCTGAGCCCTTTAATAAAAAAAAAATATATATATATATATATATATAAAAAAAAGAAATAAAAAGAAAAAAAAAGAAATAAAATAATATGAAAACAAATTATAACAAAGGGGGGGTTGCCATCCGGGGCCCTGGGGACCTCTGGGTCCTTTAATAATAATAATAATAATAATAATAATAATAATAATAATATATTATATATATATAATAATATATATATATATAAAAAATAAAAGACATAAAGAAATATATAAAAAAAGATTTTTTTTTATAAAAAAAGGGGGGTTGTCATCCGGGGCCCTGGGGAACTACGGGCCCCTGGGGACCCCCAGACCTCTAAAAAAAAATTGTCCCTTTAATAAAAATAAAATAAAAATATATTAAAAAAATATATTTTTTTATTTAAAAATAAATAAAAAAAAGGGGGGTTGCCATCTGGGGCCCTGGGGGCCTCCGGGCCCCTGGGGACCCCTAAAAAAATGTCCCTTTAATAAAAAAACCTCTAAAAAAAATTGGCCCTTTAATAAAAAATAAAATAAAAATATATTAAAAAAATATTTTTTTTATTTAAAAATAAATAAAAAAAAGTGAGGTTGCCATCTGGGGCCCTGGGTGCCTCCGGGCCCCTGGGTGCCTCCGGGCCCCTGGGTGCATCCGGGCCCCTAAAAAAAAAAAAAAAAAAAAAAAAAACATTTTTTTTTTTTTTTTTAAAGGGGGTTGCTTTGGGCCCCCAACAGTGACAGGGCCCTGGGCAGCTTCCCCATTTGCCCTGTGGTAAAGACGGCCCTGGTTCTTGTAGTTTTAGTGCAATAAAAACCTGACAGGTATAAAACCTTCTCCACTCAATCCAAAACTATATAAATATTTTGTGTGACTATATACTTTAGGGACACTTGTGCTAAACAGGGTAGGGTAGGCAGATGGGTGTTCCTGAACCCAGAAGGTATAGTGGTTGTAAACCACAGACATGAACAAAGCATATCCCTCCATAGTGTGTACCGTATATACTCAAGTATAAGCCGAGTTTTTCAGCACATAAGCCCTCGGCTTATACTGGAGTCTGTGCCTGCATACCTAATGAGAGCCGTGTCATGCATACAGTCAGATGGCGGCCATCCATCCAGTGTTCAAACGCCATGCCTCCTCCTCGTTCTTGTCTGTGATAGGGAAACACTTAGTTTCCCAGCAGTGAGTTAGTGCTCAGTGTTCCGCCTATCACAGACATCCTCTCATGAGCTCTAACTCACTGCTGGGAAACTGAGTGTTCCCCTATCACAGACGAGAACGAGGAGGAGGTGCGGCTTTTGAACACTGGGTGGATGTCCGCCGTCTGACTGTATGCATGACACGGCTCTTATTAGGTATGCAGATCGGTGCAGTGAGGCTGCAATGGGCACAGTAATGTTTGTAATGGGCACAGTGAGGCTTGCAATGGCACAGTGATGTTTGTAATGGGCACAGTGATGTTTGTAATGGGCACAGTGATGTTTGTAATGGGCACAGTGATGTTTGTAATGGCACAGTGAGGCTTGCAATGGCACAGTGAGGCTTGCGATGGCCACAGTGATGTTTGCAATGGGCACAGTGATGTTTGTAATGGGCACATTGAGGCTTGCGATAGGCACGGTGAAGCTGCAAATGGGCATTGTTGACCCTCTTATCCACTTACAGTAGCGGCTGCATTTCTCACCCTAGGCTTATACTGGAGTCAATACGTTTTCCCAGTTTTTTGTGGTAAAATTAAGTACCTCGGCTTATATTCGGATTGGCTTATTCTCGAGTATATACGGTACTTGTTTCAATCCAGAGCATTAAGGGGGAGATTTATTAACACTGGAGCGCATACAATCTGGTGCAGATGTGTGCAAAGTAAACAATCGGCTTCTAACTTCAAATTGTTCAATGAAGCTTTGACAATAAAACCTAGAAGCCAGTTTTAGTGAATCTCCCCTAAGGCTGGATTCACACCTATGCGTTTTTAGTGCTTTTTTTTTTTCTTTGAACATTTGCACTACAGTCCAATTACCATGGTTTCCTATGGAACATGTTCTGTAGTGCAAATCTTCAAAATGCAAAAAGCACTAAAAATGCATAGGTGTGAATCCAGCCTAAGTGTCATGTCTGTCTTCTCCCTCATTCCTATGCTATCTAAATTAATCACTTCTGACAGGTTTTCATAACACCAGGAGGTAAAAAGGGGACAGGGGAAGGAGTTCCAGCACACAACCTGTGGATGACAACCTCAGCTCTGTTCCTGTGTGCTCTGTGAAAGGGGGAGTGTCCCTTCCCTCCAATCAGCTCTCACTGAGCTCTGCAGAGTGCGATGTCGGCTCTCCACCTCCTGCTTTTTGAAAGCTCAGGCAAACTGTATAAATTCTGCACTTTGAATGGATGTAGAGAACACTGCAGATAAACGGGTACAATTTATGTAGGAGGATTTTCTCTCTATGTATCACCTGAGGCTCATCACTTCGCTGGGTATATGGAAGGAATACAAAAACTTTAATGCCTTTTTTTTAGCAGTGAAATTAAACTAAAGCACAATCATTGGTTTTCTGACTAGTAAAGATAATAACAGAAACGTAGAGGTTACTGTTATCTGGCAGAACTTTTATACATTTAAAATTACAGGGGCAGATCCACAGACAGAGTACGCCGGCGTATCTACTGATACGCCGGAGTACTTTCAAATTACCCGCGTCGTATCTTTAGTTTGAATCCTCAAACCAAGATACGACGGCATCTGGGTTAGATCCGACAGGTGTATGTCCTCGTACGCCTTCGGATCTAAGATGCAATACTTCGGCGTCCGCTGGGTGGCGTTCACGTCGCTTTCCGCGTCGGGTATGCAAATTAGCTATTTCCGACGATCCATGAACATACGCGCGGCCGTCGCATTCTCTTACGTCGTCTCTAGTCGGCTTTTTCCGGCGTATAGTTAAAGCTGCTATTTTGCGGCGTATAGTTAGAATTGCCATGTTAAGTATGGCCGTCGTTCCCGCGTTGAAATTTGAATTTTTTTTTTTTGCGTAAGTCGTCCGTGAATCGGGATGTTAAAAAAATTATGTCGTTGCGATGTCATTTAGCGCAATGCACGGCGGGAAATTTAGAAACGGAGCATGCGCAGTTCATTCGGCGCGGGGACGCGCTTCATTTAAATGAATCACGCCCCCTAATCGCCGATTTGAGTTCCGCCGCCAAAGATACACTACGCCGCCGTAACTTACGGCGCAAATTCTTCCAGTATTCGATTTAAAGCCAGGTAAGATACGGCGGCGTAGTGTATCTCTGATACGCTGCGCAGGTGCAGATCTCTGTGGATCTGCCCCACAGAATGCATTTCATAATTGCTCAGAATTAAAAGTTTTCTACGGTTATTTATGCACACAATTTTATGCTTCTTAAAAATATTCATAGGAGAAATTCTTAAGATGAAATTGTCATCCTGAAAGTGATTCATAAATCTGTTTTTCTACAGGTTTTATATGCTGTGTAATTACTAATATTTGATGGTGTGTTTATGAGAATCGGGCGCCTTTTTGATCATTTAGCTGCTCTTAGCATATAAATTCCTTCGTCTTGGTTGCTGTCCAAAGGTATGTGTGATGGAGTTGAAAAGGAACAGCACATGCATACAATTATCAGCATTAACAAAGCCAAGAAAAATAAATGTCTCAATGTAAGAAAATAATTTCAATGTAAATGTATATTTTAAAAGCTGCTTTTATGGACAGAAAACGGCAGTACATGCTTAGGAGCAGCTCACACTCTTGGCTGTCACATTATGGTAACTTGATGAACTTAAGTGCTTGTTAAAGGTTTGGCTACTGAAAACTGTGTAGCGTCCTTCAGACATCCCCTGTCAGTGTGAATTTAACAGTCCTGAATGTGATCTGTGATGTAAAGTAATGAGCTCTGCTGTACAGCTTACAGAAAAAGGAGACGATGGAAGCTTCTATATATCTGACAATGTCCAGGTTTTCTGATTTTATATCTTTACAAATAATTTGATAACTTTTTGTTTTTCAGAATTCAGAAAATCACAAATTTGGAAAGCCTTAAAAATCTGGATGTCTTGGACTTGCATGGAAATCAGGTATTGTTTCAACTTTCAGGAACGTCTGCCAAATGCTATTATAGTCATACCGACCTACAAATGAATAAATGATCTTGTCTGAGTACCACCAAGGAAATATGAAATTCTAGAGCCTGTAAACTGTTATTGAGTTTGAAGTACCCATACAGGGGGTCCCCGACTTACGAACCCCCAACTTACAAACAACTCCTACTTACGAACGGTACCGTATCTGCCGTTCTGCGCATTCGCGGCCATTTTCACCCATTTTCGACGGCGGGCACATTTGACGGAACATCGAAAAGCGACGTATCTCCCGTTCTACGCATGTGTGGCCATTCGACGGAACATCGGAAAATGTTGGGAAATTACGTAATTGCCATTCTGCGCATTCCGGTCCGACTTACGAACATTTCCGATTTAAGAACAAACCTAAAGTCCCTGACCTGTTCTTAAGTCGGGGACCCCTGTGCTTGGGGCAAGTTGAAGGTAAATTATCCCACTGGAATACAATGCCCAAGATTCACTCAATTGATCACTGCAGAAAGTTATTTAGGTTACAGATGAACAGAGCTTACAGTACTACTCTACTTTGGTTGAAGAGAACTGTCCTATCCTAGGCATTTAGACATGTCAAACAGTACAACACATCCAAACATATAACCCCTGAGATCAATGAGCATTCAGTAAACCCAAATCGAAAAGCACTCTCCTTAAGGGTTGGCTGCGACACACAAAATGTGTTTTGCAATGAAGCGTCTCCTCCATCAATCTGGTGACAGTATTGCAGGTTATTTTCCCCATTTGCCTATATTGCTAAATTTGGTGATGCAGCTGACGAATCTGCTAAGGCAACACCTCAATACTGGCAAAATATACTAAGATATACTAAGCTTGCATGCCGTAGTACACTATATAGTTTGACCCAGCCAACCTGAGGCTGGGATCACACCATTGCAAATTGGATGCGGATTTGTCGCATCCAATTCACAATAGCAGGAGATTTTGACCAGCTCTCTATGGAGCCGCTTCACATATTTCCGCTGCAGGGGACCCGTTTGTCTTTTCGTCCATTTCAGGTCTGAAGTTAGGCAAAAATTCGGGCTGAAATCGGACCTGAAACTGTGAACCAGGATGCACCGGACCCTGCGGCGATGGTGTGAACCCAGCCTTAACGTTGATCTATTTTCAATTTGGGCCTACTGAGTGTACATTGATGTAAGTTGGTACAATTAGATGTGTACTCAATGAATTTGTAAATGGACAAGCTGCAGCACCACCCGTTCTTAAAAGGGAAATGTAGGAATCAAAAATAACAATCAATCATGCTCCCCTAGATGGCTGCTGCACTAAAACCCAGCTGCGTCTGTCCCTGCCGTCTCTACACCAGTGGCGGTTCGTCCATAGAGGGCGCTGGAGCGCCGGCCCCTCTGGCTCTCACCGCCACTGAGTCTAATAACATAGATTCATGCATTGCACGAATCTATGTTATTGTCGCCGCTGCCTCTGTTCTATTCAGATGGCCGGACATGAGCACTGACCATCTGAATAACTGCAGCTGGTTGGCTGTACGGAAGTGCCTATCAGAGCCAGCGGCTCTGATAGGCTTTCAGAGTACAGCCCTTGGGTCCCCGGAAGCTTATCCTCAGAACGCACAGGGGGTGCGTTCCTTGGATAAGACTGACAGGCGTCTCAGAAATCAGGTTGGCCGGTTCTGGCTACCGGTAACCTGATTGGCTGAAGCGTCATCGAGGGCGGGAGAAGACATCAAGGGTCGAGGACGTGGATGGCTGACTCCAGTAAAGGTAAGTGCTGGGCGGGGGGGGGGGGGATTTTACAGGGCACAGTGGCGACGAAGGGCACAGTGACATCAATGGCCACAGTGGCGACAATAGGCAATAGGCACAGTGGGGACAATGGGGACAATTGGCACAGCGGCATGAATGGGCACAGTGGCGACAATGGGCACAGTGGCGACAATGGGCACAGTGGCAACAATTAAAGGGCACAGTGGTGACAATTGGCACAGTGGCGACAATTGATGGCACAGTGGCTGTGTTTGATGGCATGGCACAGTGGCTGCGTTTGATGGCATGGCACAGTGGTGCCAATTGATGGCACAGTGGCTGTATTTGATGGCATGTCACAGCGGCTGTGGCACAGTGGTGCGAATTGATGGCACAGTGGCTGCGTTTGATGGCATGGCATAGTGACTGCATTTGATGGCATGGAACAGTGGTGACAATTCATGGCACAGTGGCTGCGTTTGGTGGCATGGCATAGTGACTGCATTTGATGGCATGGCACAGTGGTGCAAATTGATGGCACAGTGGCTGCGTTTGATGGCATGGAACAGTGGTGACAATTGTGCTGGTCGTGATCCTTGCAGAGCCTGGACCTGCTCTGTTATGTGAGCCAACAGTGGGATTTAGCCTGCTGTCTGCTGGAAACAGGTTACAGGAGGGCAGAACTAAATACACTCCTGTGACCCACAGGAAAAGTGGGGCCAAAAGAGCTTTGGCTCTATTTCTCCTTTTTAAGGATCATTTGTGAAGAACCAATTCACTGGTAAAGAAACTTCCCTGCATAGGCAGGGTATGTTTGATAAATATAGAGTACTATAGATAGTGCTGAGTTAGAGGATCTTTTTTCTATAGTTACAAGATTAGTGCTATAAGAGAAAATCTTCTTGGAAAAGCTGTCAACCAATAACAAGAGCAGAACATTACATTTTTGGGAGAGTTCTGTGCAAAGAATCCTCTGCTTACGGGGACACAAATAAAGGGAACAAAACCTTGCAACAAGGATCACACAGCTGCACCTCCAGTAATGTTGTCCTTCAATGCAACAAGTATAACCAGGGATGGGGCAATAGTAAACAGAACATATATTATAAAAAATAAATCTACACAAGTACATTATAAAATGGCCTTTATCAACCAGGATTCTGTGCAACACTAGGGTTTCTCCAGAGGTTAAGGGTTTCTGGAACAATTTTTCTGATTCTCAGATAAGCAACCATGGACAACAATGGTGTTTTTAGCTATGTGTGACTTCCCAATGACCACACATGTAGGGAGAATTCTTTCCAGTGGCCATCACATTAAAGGATAAGTTCACCTTTGAATCATGTTACACCTGTATTTAGAATATTGTGCTTTTCCCCTTTTCCATCTTCAGGGTAGCTACACTGCTTTGTAGTGTCCCCTGGAGCCCTGCTGTAGCCACCTTTTCTTATGTGTGTGCTTCAGCCTGTGAGTATGTACTTTGTTATTGTGATATATGAGATAAGGGGCCATGAAATCCTGATAGGGGCGGTCATGTCCCCGTTATGTGACATCTACAGTGCACACTTTAGCCTGGGAGGGGGCATGACATTGGAGATGAGGGTCCACGTACTCCAAACGTGGGCGATCGTGTGACCATTGTGTTACGTCTACAGTGTGCAACCCCTGACCAGAAGTCTTCGAAAAAATACTTTGTACTCTAGGTTACCTTACGTGGAAGTAAGCACTATAGTATAAAAAAGGGTTTATTGCTACTTTAAAGCAGACATCCCCTACCTTCCCTTCTCCTTTATTTAAAAGAACTAGCATTGCAGAAAACAATATGCTGATCTAAATACATTTGAACTGTTATTGCTTGCCTCATCCATTCTAACCTTCTGATGTTAATTTGGGGCCCAATCCGATAAAACGACACTACCAAATTTAAAGCTGACATCTTCAATGACCAGCATCTTCTGCATTTTGTGTTGTGCTGGCCCATAGATGAAGTCGCTGCCAGGTCTGGCACATGTACAGTCATCTGAGGGGAAAAAATTGCCTTTTTCCTTGAACGTATAGCCAATATACGTTTTTCCACAACGTATAGCCACTATCTCCCTGGAAGGCACTGGGGATGGAGCCCTTTTAAGCAGGCTTCTGTCAACAGAGCCTGCCTTCTGAACCACAGAGGTGCTTAGAAGAAGAGTTTCGGGAGGCAGAGTCGGTACAGAATCCCTTTTATGTGTGACATATAAAACGAATCAGGAACTCCATGAGAGGATAATTGGCGCATTGATGGAATGGATGGCAGATTGGTCCGGGGAGAAGAGTGGTAAACCCTAAGATAAATTACAGGCGCATATAACATCTAGTTCTGGTGAGTGCCCACTTCAGAACTTGGTGGTGGCACGAATTGGTGGAAAAACAGCTACACATTTGTTTTCAACACGGAGCAATATACAAGTGGACTGTAATAGACACCCTGATAGAGGTCCATAGGGACTTTGTTATGGGCACATTTTATTTAAAGCGGAGTTCCGGCCACAATTTCACTTTTTAAATATAAATACCCCTGTAATACACAAGCTTAATGTATTCTAGTAAAGTTAGTCTGTAAACTAAGGTCCGTTTTGTTAGGTTGTTACAGCATTTAGACACTTTATAAAATAGAAATTGACTGGGGCCATCTTAAGTGTGTGCATCATGAAGCCAGACTGTATGACTTCCTGGATTTCAGCCTTGCAAATCTCGCACATGCTCAGTGCTGCAGAAGCAGTGTCAGATCAGGTTTCAGCACCTGTGCTGTCCAAGTCACATGATTCTTTCAGACTGGGGAATGCACAGACTCCTGGAAAGTTACACCCACTACATTCCCAGGAGTCTGTGCGGTGTAGGTTAGGAAGCATTAAGCACCTAGGTGCAGGAAGTGGGAAGATTAACTATTCTGCCTAGCAACAACACTTTGAAGGCATCTAAAAAAAAAAAAAAAAATTGTAAAGGACTAATGACATTTTTTTAAAACTACTGATGTAATGTTATATTTATGGGTGGAACTCCACTTTAAGTTTATATCTATGTTATTGGATTTTGTTATAAGCACAGTTTATATGATTTTCACAGGTTGGGGTTCCTTTGCGTTGTTGTGGAAAATGTTATATATGTGGACATTTTATTCTAGGATGTGTGTTCTATAGATTGTCATCTGTCTCCCTGTGTCTATTTAATCGAGGAGCGCTCTAGCAGAGCGCAGTTGGGTTGAATCGAGACCAGCAGTAAAAACGGTCAGTATGAAAACCTTATGGGATTGAAACGTGTTCTCTGTGTGTGTGGTTTGTAGATATCAAGCGCAATGCGCTGGACTGCTTGCTTTCCAATGACTATACACATTAGAGAAGCGAAGTCCGCATAACGAGAGAAACCTATTATATCTCTCTTGCAGACTTCGTTATCCCTTATGGATACATATCTGTGTGAGAGGACATTGATATCTGCCTTGTTGGTGTACTTGTACCGTATATTGACAACAGCAGTAGCAATGTCCCTGCAGATTGTTTCAAGCCTATAAGAACAAGTAGAATGATCTTAATTCAGATATTGTTTTACTTTGAACAATGTCTGAATGGGATCCATGCTGACTAAGATGGGGTGTGTGCACTTCCTCCCCCTGCCTTTCTTTGAGTGCCCTCCCCTTTTCTGTTTGTCATTTCCTGTCATGTGATTTTGTATTAAGGGAAGTGATTGGCTGTTGGGGCCATCACTTCCTGCTTTGTTATTCTTTTGTTTTCAATGAATAAAAGAACTTGAGTTTCCTGTGCTCTGCCCAGAAGCTTGAGATTCCAGCTAGATGCAGCATTGTTTTCTGACTCTTCCTGGTGCCATGAAGTGACTTAACATTCCTTGTACAAAGAGCTTGATACAAATGTGCTTTTAGGCACGAAGGAATTGTTTTGTGCTTTGTGTGCATTGAGACGCTGGAAGTGCACATTTTGGCACGGTGTGGATTTGCGTACAAAGCCAGAGGGAATTCTTCCACCACAGCGTATATTTAATTTTATGTACATTTACATATATTTGGTTCACTATTATTTGTATAGCAATAAGATTGTAGGATTTGTGCAGTACCATATTGTCCATTATATATTTTTTTGCACACTTTTATTACATTGGAGGTGTACACAGTACCGCAGCAGATTCACAGTATTTAGAAAGAGGGTATGAGGGTCTCATGAGACATTGCAAGACAATCACAGGTGTTTTGTCAGATTAGGCAACCCGTCAGAATGTGTAACAGAAGTGACGTTTCCTTGCCGCAATCTTGCTACACCCTGCTCTACTCCATAGTAAGGATACACTGAGAAGGGGCAAAACGGACACCTTGTTACACCCACTGGAGTTTTGCATTTTAGACTTATTTTTAACAGTAAAGTGAGTTTAAAAACATATACTGAAATACAGTACTTCGAACTCTGTATAAATGTTTAGATGTTGAATTTTAAAAGCGGCGAACTTCTGTCAGATTAGCAAACCTATGAGATGAGCAGGCTTGCTGCTACTTTTAAAATTCAACATCTAACCAGTCATATGGAGTTCTAAGAATTCAGAAAACGCCCCTGGATAACATTCTGGGGAGTTTACTGGCTTAAAAACACAAAAAAACGCAGATATACTGCATTTATCAAAGTTTTTGAGCCATAGGCAGAGGGAGTATAGTTTTTGCTATAAAAAAAAAAAAGAGCTAAAAAACGCTGGAAAATGCTACTGCAAAAACGCTGCAAAACTCATTCTACAGCTAACACTGCTGGCGTTTTTATAACGTCCAGTGTGCATGAGGCCTTAAGAGGAGAACACACTGTGGTCAGTTCTCTATCTATGCTGGGAACTCGTGTGCTCTCCTCCAAAGATCAAAAAAAAAAAAACGCCTGAAGCCAAAAAACATTCAGTGCATGAGGCCTTAGTGTGGTCAGTTTTTAGGACTTCATGTACACAGGCGTTGTTTAAACTCTCCTAAACCATTTAACTTGACAGCTAGAACTCGTTTAGCTGCGTTTACATGCCGCGTTTAGCTGAAATTGCATCTAGAAGCGTTTGTAAAAAAGAAAAACATCTGTAGACGAAACGCTGCTAAATCCGAGTTACCACGTTTAGCAGCATTTGGTGTTTCAAATGCCTCTGAACATCCATCCTGAACCCAGTTTGTTTGCGTTCCAAAAAATGCTTCTAAACTCAACTGCATGAATGAATGAATGAATGAATGAATGAATGACTTGTATAGCGCTACACATGCGAACTGAATCGCCTATGGGCGCTTTTTCCAGCCAGTGTCTGCTTGGCTGGTGCGGTCATTTTACCCCGTAGGATCGTGACACGCT
The DNA here is from genome assembly GCF_905171775.1 of Rana temporaria. NCBI lineage: Eukaryota > Metazoa > Chordata > Amphibia > Anura > Ranidae > Rana > Rana temporaria. The sequence continues at coordinate 78,154,438 of NC_053491.1, read as the reverse complement.
TGGGACACACAGTCATACACACAGATATACATATATATACTGGGCCAATTTGGGCAAGATCCAATTTACCTACCAGCAAGTCTACCAGCATATAAAGGAATCAATGCAAAGAGAACGGGATACTTTCTCAAACCAGTACATAGTACTGCAGGCACATATATCAGGAATATGAAGTGTCGGGATAACAAACGCTTTAGGCCAGGTTTGTAAAGACAGCAGTTTATAATACTTTTCCCTTTTTTATATGATCCATTTTTGTGGTTCTAATTTGGGCCTGCCAGAGATATGCTTATGAGCGAAAGTATAACCTATCCCTTCATGTCATGCAACTTTTATCCTGTTTTCTGCATTGTTATCTATGTATAATTACAACGGTATGGAAGCAATGTATTATCACAGTCAAAACAACACATTTTTCACAGTGCTGGAGTTAGGAGTGCAAGCACATGATTTTACTCAGTTTTTAGGGATTTGCGGCTTCCTCATGCATCTCCGGTTGGGATATAAAGAGTGGTGTTTATTGCAGCCACCTGTCCTATTCGAGGCATATAAACAGAGTCACACTCGGCTCTACAAAACAAAGCAGAAAAGGAAAGAAATACAATTTCAGAATTTCTGCACATACATTTTCGGCTGGCTTAATGGACAAAAGCACTTTAGATATTAAACTGCTCAATGCCCTCTCCTGGCCTTTCTAACCGTGTGTATTAAAAGTGTATAGCAAGTCTGAGGCTCTAATGGTTTGAAATGCCTGCTCATGATTACGCAATGTCTACCCAGATCCATCACAACCTAAACTCTAGCTAAATTTAGATGCTACTTTCCAGTGCACGCACTGTGGTGAAAAATGATGCCAATCTACAGCCACACCTTAGTGCATTCATTTACACACTGCCATTCTATATGGAAGTTCTTTTCCACACACTGCCACTTTCACTGGATGTAGCCTTTTAATTTAGATTGCTTTCAATTTGCGGTTACTCTGTATAGGCTTTGCTGATATGAGCAAGTATTTCAAACCCTTTGGGATGTGTACATACAATACGTTAATTGTTGCAGAGGCCACGGGTAGGTATCTAAATAAGTAGGCCTGTCCTTTGGATTTTCAAGCGATGGTTAAGGTGTAGTTTTAATTTAAGAAGGAGTATTTACCCCTAACTAAAATACCAATTTTAGATGCATGGGGCTTTTAAAAGTTTGATTTGGCCAACCTAGCTGACTTTGATCTGTGACTGGCTATTTTAACATATTGCATGCTATTACTTCTACCTAAAGCAATCCTCAGAGTTGACAACAGAGGGTAATATTGATGTGTTTTTGTCTCTTTAATTTGATCTAATTTGTATGATATTCTGTTTCTTATACAGATATCTAAAATTGAGAATATTGGCCACCTGGGAGAGTTACGAGTATTAAACCTTGCTCGGAATCAGATAACAGAAGTGGAAAACTTGAACGGTCTAGACTCGCTGACAGAGCTCAACCTGAGACATAATAACATCAGTCTTGTGGTAAGAGGTATATGTATTTATAAACTGTACACTGCATTTTCCACATTAGTGTTTTATGTTCTTATGGTCAGTGTAGGAGCTATGATTGGATGGATAGATAGAAATTATCAGTTGGCTTAGCAGCTTATGGTGCTGCTTAGACTGTGCATACTATAGTTTTAACCCAGCAAAAGTATTGGGTCTCCTTGTGTTATCAAAAATGACTTTACTGTGCAATAGAAAATGGCAAACCACAACATTTAGAAATTGCAGAATAGAGTCAATATGGAAAACTTTTTAATTTTGGATAATATGGGTAAAGGGGAAACTTGTATCAGGCTTTTATTGATACCTAGTGGAGAACTACCCCCTCACCTTTCTTTTTAAGAAATGTGGTAGAATTAGATTTGACCTTTTCATAAACTCAAGGTCAAGTGCCTGTCATTCTCACCTAGACAAGGATTGAAGAAGTGGGAGCGTGAATCTGTCAAAAAAAAAAAAAAATTACCCATTCCCTGAAAATTTTAAATTACAAATAATGATGGGAGGGTAGGAAGAGAATGAGCTTATAACTATGTACATATGTAGAAAAAATAGTGCAGCGCAAATAACACAGTAAATACAATAATAAATCAATAAATCAATTTGGTAAAGTCCATAAAGTGCAAAGTGATATAAGTGCTCCAAAAAAATCAATGGTGATCAAAAGTGCAGTTATCTTCAACAGATCCGTGACCCACAGGAAAGGGTTAACCTCCACCAAGAGTAAAGGGTGGCCTCTCACCTCAATACTTCGACCTGTGGCTAGGTCAAAAGGCAAGAAGCAAAATCTCCAGAGATAGGTAATCAGCTTTACATGGGTTCAATTCCAAAGAATCCACCAGATGGCACCAGCGGGCAATAAGCAAGGCAACAATAGTCCTGCACTCATAGACCGAGTGCAGGTATAACAGCAGTTACCGGAACGAACGTCCGGATCAATGTACACAGCTTGTTTGGGTCTCTGTGAGGCAAACGCGGGTGACGTCGACGTAGCTCCTCCCCCTCGTACGCGTTACGTCCCAAAGTGGGCGGGACTTCATCAGCGTGGGGCGGGGCACGCCCCACGCTGATGAAGTCCCGCCCACTTTGGGACGTAACGCGTACGAGGGGGAGGAGCTACGTCGACGTCACCCGCGTTTGCCTCACAGAGACCCAAACAAGCTGTGTACATTGATCCGGACGTTCGTTACGGTAACTGCTGTTATACCTGCACTCGGTCTATGAGTGCAGGACTATTGTTGCCTTGCTTATTGCCCGCTGGTGCCATCTGGTGGATTCTTTGGAATTGAACCCATGTAAAGCTGATTACCTATCTCTGGAGATTTTGCTTCTTGCCTTTTGACCTAGCCACAGGTCGAAGTATTGAGGTGAGAGGCCACCCTTTACTCTTGGTGGAGGTTAACCCTTTCCTGTGGGTCACGGATCTGTTGAAGATAACTGCACTTTTGATCACCATTGATTTTTTTGGAGCACTTATATCACTTTGCACTTTATGGACTTTACCAAATTGATTTATTGATTTATTATTGTATTTACTGTGTTATTTGCGCTGCACTATTTTTTCTACATATTTACTTTGAGATATTTTTGAGTTATATCTGCAGTGCTGGCTTGCAATTTAGTTTAATTTGTATTTATTTTCCAGCGCTGAATCACTTTTTATTTATAACTATGTACATACAGTAAATGTAACCATTTTCCTTGTTACTACCAAACTTGAAGTAATACTAATACCTGTGAAATTCCTTCTGACCTGTTTCATGTCCCTCTTGTTTCTGGCAGGCCAGTGGTACACAGTAGTCTGGTAGTCACAGCGGCAGAATAAAGCAGGGTGTTAAGTTGGCCCTACATGGGGTGAGTTTCGGCCAGTTTCCTCCTGCCAGCGAAATACTCGCCACCCTTCGATATGAAAAGTTTAGGTAGCTAAGCAGGAAAATTCTTGCCCGAACATAGCCTGCATCTTACCAGGTGTCGGCTGTCAGAACACAATAGCCTGCAGGGGAGATTTTCTTTTCCACGCTGTTTAGCATGGATGAGAAAATTGATAAATTTATCTTATTCAGCCCAGTGGAATCCTACAGTGTATGGCCAGTTTTAATGAGGCAGAAGAACTGATTGGCTGCCTGTACCCGAGCATGCTTCAAAGAGCACTGACCCCCTGGTACCCAGAGGCCAATATGAACCTGCTAAAACTAAAATCGAACTGTATCAAGGACTACATAGCTAGTTTTCCTGCCGAGAAACCCGAGCGTGTGTATGTTTACCTTTCCATGGAAACCCGCGCATGCTCAAAATGACTTTCACCCATGCGTGGTAGCTTCCAAGGTATCTTGCGGCGTCGGCATCGAATGTGATGAGCTCATGCTCATCGTAGTCAATGACGTCACCACGTTCGTGCCATTCAAAACTGCAGCAGTGCTTTGCCGGCAGTTTGGAGGTGCTGCCCCTTGATTTCAATGGGCAGGGGCGCTTTAGGAGCGGTGTGTACACGCTTTTCAGGTGCTATTTTTAGTAAAGCGCCTCAGTGTGAAAGTAGCCTAACAGGGGAACTACCCTCATTTTGAAGAGATTTCTGCTTACTTCTGTTGCCTCTCCAGGAAGTGAAAGAATATCTTCCCAATGAGACAGGGATAAAATAAAAGTAATTTTAGCCCTTTCTCACCCTATGCAGAACAAAACAAGTGTTGGCTATAGATATATTATAATTAAAGTGGAAGTAAAAGCTATTGTAACCCAAGTTTAAAACATTTCCCTCCCATATCACCCCCCCCCCCTGGATTTTTTTTTTCTTTTAACTTTTCAAATTCAAGAAATTGTTGGACATGTGTCTCTTATCAACCATAAATAAACTTGCATGTCCTTTGTAGTAATACTGTTGGTAATAACTGTTAATATTTATAGGGTAACATAATATAAAAATATATACAATTTTATACATACAGTGTCCTATATGGAAGGGGGCATTGATTTTTGGCACCACATCCCAAAATTTTTACAATTTATATACAGATAAATAAGAATAATTCAGAGTTTAATAAGTTTAACACATTTTTATTTTATTTCATATCCATTAAAATCTCTTATTAAAACCATGAATTTCATTATACTATAAATCAACAAACACAGTTCACATTTTTCAAATTTGAAACAGATGCATCACCCTTGACATGTTTCTCCAAAAGATTTGGCTTCTTCAGGAGTATTGGGCATCAATTAAAGTTGTGTGAAAACTTGTCTGTTGATGGGCAACTTTTAATTCTGCTTAATTCATAATGTAACCAAGTTGAATGGATTTATATACAGATAATGTTATGTTTAGCATTTGCCATAGTAGCTCCATTGTGGCTTCATCAGCACCTTTTAAAGTCCCTTATTTTTCTGTATATAGTATATACAATTGCTACACAAACCATTTTCTAATGTAAGGTTCACCTTTAAAAAAATAAAAATAAAATAAGAGGCTGATTTCTGCCACATGGTCTGGTCCTGACCCAATCTGCAGTTGTGCTGGATTGCAGTAACCCAGTTTATAACCTCCCTGACAATGATCCCAATCACCCTGACCGTAGCAGTCTGTTTGTTGGGCCTAGTAAATACCTTAGCACATCGCCAAGCAACCAAAACCCTTAAGAGTTTGTTATCATTTTTGCTCGTAAAGCAGTAATATTGAAATGGAAACAACCAGAGGTGCCCTCCTAAATCTCTGGAAGACATCGGTCAATGCTACTAGTCCACTTTACAAACTTGCATATCATTGTCGAAGTTGCCCAACTAAATTTGACAAAATATGGAATATTTGGCTAGAATCTCCTACGACTAATGCCACCCAATAATTCTAAGTAATATCATTTAGATTCTCTTCGCTCTCATTATGCTATTATCTCACCTGGTTCCTATTATTGTCCTTCTATTACCACATCTGAAATAATAGGTCTATGAATATCCACCCTTGCTTATATCCTACATATGTGAAAATAAATATATGTTAATGCACAACCCGAAGGTTTCATATCTCGCCGACTGATGTAACACAAAAATTTGTGTAAAGAAAAAATGTTATGTGTTGCAAAAAAATATGTATTGGATTGGTTCCTATGAGTGAAAATAATCTGAAAGGAGCCAACAGCAGTGTTATTTTACCGAACCCTCAACACTCGTGATAAATGGTCATTCAAGTCCATAAAACACAATATTACAAAAGATACTGATAAATTAGTGAAAACTTGGAAGTCCACATAATGTAACAAAAAGTGAAGTCCACAAAAGGTATGACACTATGGCGAATAGGTTACATATTTTCATTCAAACAAGCATGGAAACAGGGATGTTTTTGAGAGAGAAAGGGCCTAATTTAACGTGCATTAGTCGCAGGGTGATACTGCGGATGCACCGATCTAAGAGTGTGCCACCGCCCCGATATTAGAGGAAGTGGAATGAGAACTAGTGGTTTGGGCTTTGAAGGCACACGATACAATTTATATGAAAATACTAGAAAATGTATTGGTATGAAATATCATAAGATCAGTTATAAACATAAAATCAACATAGAAATTAAATGAATAGCTGGTTCTACAGAGTAGAGTAGAACACAGTACTTATATAATCTTAGTATACAGAGGCTTAAGTATAAAGCAGAGTTAGAGATACAGTCTTATACTGTGTAACCCGAGTAATAATCCGGAGGATATGGAGGGCTTGCTCTACATGTTGCGCGCTTGGGAATAGCGCTTTCTCAGGAGCATAGATATTTCAGTGGTTAGGCCGCGTTGGAGGTAGACAACGTGCGGTCGTGTGTTATCCCCACAGTGGCTGTGTATTCAGAAATTAAACTGATCCAGCCTAGTGTAGGGGTAATATCATTAACACAAGGACAAAATAGCATAAGGTGGTAGGGCAGTCAATTGCTGGTAAGCAACTATAGAGATGTATCCGGTCCAAGGGTGTAACCAAACGTTGATGTATATGCTTGATAAATAGGGCTATACAGAAAAGGGCAGATGGGTAGATCTGCCAAAACGATTACCAGCCTAGAAGTCCCCAATCGGTAGAGAGGAGATGGTTGCAGGCAGTGGTAGTGAAACAATAACCTTGCAGCCCAAGATTTCACAAGCATCCGTGAGAAGACCCCCTGGTGTGGATATGACGCCAGTACGTACTGGTAATCGTTTTGACAGATCTACCTATCTGCCCTTTTCTGTATAGCCCTATTTATCAAGCATATACATCACCGTTTGGTTACACCCTTGGACCGGATACATCTCTATAGTTGCTTACCAGCAATTGACTGCCCTACCACCTTACGCTATTTTGTCCTCGTGTTAATGATATTACCCCTACACTAGGCTGGATCAGTTTAATTTCTGAATACACAGCCCATGTGGGGATAACACACGACCGCACGTTGTCTACCTCCAACGCGGCCTAACCACTGAAATATCTATGCTCCTGAGGAAGCGCTATTCCCAAGCGCGCAACATGAAACAGGGATGTTGTTAATATTCAAGTCTAGACGCTTCTTTGATATAAGGTAGATAAATGTCCGCTTAACGGAACAGATGGACCCCCATTACAGAGATCAAATCAGCTCAGCACATACAGGATGGTTCATCTGGCTCCAAACGTGGAGGTCAATCCCCAACAGAAAAACAGCCTTTGGTCATCTTCACGGAACATCAAAGATGAATCACTGGGATCCTTAGTGCACAAACACCATCTCCTCTCAGGACAGCAGAGGGGGCGTTCAGTAGGCAATAAGTATGGTAATAAAAAAGAAAAAAAAACTTCATGGTGCAGTATGAAAAACACTTGCCCTTTATTAAAATGAGCAGGTTGCTGACATCCAAAAAGGTTTAAGAACAGAATCTAAAAACAAACAAACTTCCAGTGTCTCAGCTCCCGCCTGACCAGCTGGTGTGTAATGACGTCAGAGTCCTTGGCTCCGCCCGATGCTGCGTTTCTCCGTACAAGGCGTCTACTGGGTTTGAAGCCAAGTGAACCATCCTGTATCTGCTGAGCTGATTTGATCTCTGTAATGGGGGTCCATCTGTTCCGGTAAGCGGCCATTTATCTACCTTATATCAAAGAAGCGTCTAGACTTGAAGATTAACAACATCCCTGTTTCCAAGCTTGTTTGAATGAAAATCTGCAACCTATTCACCATAGTGTCATACCTTTTGTGAACTTCACTTTTTGTTTTTGTTACCTTATGTGGACTTCCAAGTTTTCACTAATTTATCAGTATCTTTTGTAATATTGTGTTTTATGGACTTGAATGACCATTTATCACGAGTGTTGAGGGTTCAGATTATTTTCACTCATAGGAACCAATCCAATACATATTTTTTTGCAACACATACATTTTTTTTCTTTACACTCATTTTTGTGTTACATCAGTCGCTGAGATATACAACCTTCAGGTTGTGCATTAACATATATTCCTTTTCACATTCCTTCTTAGTTCACTGTTCGAACTAATATTTAATTGCAACACCTTTTCAATTTTTCAATTTTAAATTCATTTATATTTGTGTCTTTGATTAGTCATATGTGTGGTTTGTGTACTAGATCTCTGCACCTGGTGGCACTAATTAACACACACCTGTTTTTGTTTGTTTAGGAGAGCACAAGCAGTGTTGTGTTTCTAGGTTTAGATTTTTAATGTTTTTTTTTTTTTTTTTTTACCTCATGTTTTATGTTTCTGTACCTTTGTATTCTCTGAGCCAGGAATGCCCAGAGGCTCAGTCATGTAACCCTTTTCTATTTATGAAAACAATAAAAAGAATTTCCAAAAAATAAAAAAATAAATTGCACATTTTGGGAGGATTTTTTTTTTTAAATGTAGGAGCCTGCAGAGCATAGCACCTGTGATCAATGGATCACAGGTGCAATGTCAGGCTCCTGCACAGTCTTCCTACAGCCCTGTGCCCATACCTCTTTACAGGCTGTAAGTTTTAAGCAGCAGGAAGACTGAATGGCCTACAAGCATGCTCATCAGTGCCCTCGCAGTTCTTTGAAACTTCAAGCGTGTCTGTTGCTGTGGCAGATGGAACTTGTAGTTTTCTCATTCATAGACTTTTGTGAATGACTGACACAATTGTGTGGGACTGCATTGTAACATGTTACACCCTAAATATAAGTTTAACATGTCGCTAAAGGTGAACTTATCCTTTAATGTTATTAAAAAATACCTTTCTTTTTCAATCTGCAGCCGCTGTAATTTTCTGTAAAATTCAATGTATCATGGCAACCCACAGGCCTTCTATACACAACTGGTGTACACAACTTCTCAAATGTAATTTCCTGGTCGTGTGATTGGCTCACTTATTTTCCCAGAAGTCTGCACTAAGGCCCCATACACACGACCAAACATGTATGCTGAAACTGGTCCGCGGACCAGTTTCAGCATACATGTTCGGTCGTGTGTAGGCGCGAGCGGGCAGAATTCCAGCAAACATTTGCCCGCCGGGCCTTTTCCCAGCGGGCAAATATTCCTGGACTTGTTTTAAAACCGTCCGCTGGAATCCTGCCCGCTCGGACATGTACGGTCGTCAGTACAGACCTACCGTACATGTCCGAGTGCCCGCCGTCCCTCGCATGCATCGAATGACTTTGACGCATGCGTGGAAGCATTTAAAAGGCAGGCCCGCCCACGTCATCGCCGCGTCATCGTCGCGGCGAAGGCGCGGTTTTATCGGTTTTATCGTACATGTTTGCCCGTGTGTACCCGGCCTTAGATGCAAGTCACATTTTATACATCCTGTGGCAAGAAAATTTTAGTTTTTTATGAAATACACTTAAAGGGATAATTACTTCTAAAGCTATAAAGTCACTGCAGCTTTACTCATGAAAATACTGCTAGTGCATCAGCTAATAATGAAAAAGTCACTCCCTTTAGAGCAGATTGGTAGGAATCTGCAACAAGGTTGGTTAAGATTGTTGTAATATACTTGGATCACCCAGTGGGGAAAGTTTCTTTTTTTTTTAACAAAAGTGGAGTTATGCTGGCCATACACTAGACAGAAAATTGTCCGAGAACATTTTCGAAAAACGAACATTCGGCCGTGAGTGCAAACGATAGTGCTATCATGTAATGACCGATAAATCGTTCAGTGGACATAAATGAATACATTTTTTTTTTACATATACCTAGTGCAGACAGTTTGGACGGGAAACACATTAACCTTTCAATTTATCGTTCGTTCGGCAGAAAATTTCCAAACTTGTCCTTTTTTTTCCCCAGCTCAAAAACGTCCCAATGAATATCGATTTTTGTGCCCATTAACTGTCCGAAAAACGAACAAACTGTCTAAATGACTGCGTTTTGACTGATATTTTATATAGTGTATGGCCAGCATTTCTCTTTAACCACTTGAGACCCGCGCTATTGACAAAAGACGTCAACAGCGCGGCTCTCAAGTGCCAACTGGACGTCTTTGGACATCATTTAAAAGCATTACCCGCGCGCGCCACTGGGGGGCGCGCAGCGGGTAAACACTGTCCCGGCGCATCGCTGGGAAGCCGATGCGTGTACCTGGCGGCCACGATGTCCGCCGGGTACACGCGATCGTCGGTAAGACAGCAGGGACGTGGAGCTCTGTGTGTAAACACAGAGCTCCACGTGCTGTCAGAGGAGAGGAGACCGATCTGTGTCTCTTGTACATAGAGACACAGCATCGGTCACCTCCCCCAGTCACCCCCCTCCCCCCACACAGTTAGAACACACCTAGGATACACATTTAACCCCTTCCTCACTCCCTAGTGTTAACCCCTTCACTGCCAGTCACATTTATACAGTAATTAGTGCATTTTTATAGCACTGATCGCTGTATAAATGTGAATGGCGCCAAATTTGTGTCAAAAGTGTCCGATGTGTCCGCCATAACGTCGCAGTCCCAATAAAAATCGCAGATCGCCGCCATTACTAGTAAAAAAAAAAAATAATAAAAACAAATCATAATTCTGTTCCCTATATTGTAGGCGCTCTTTTTTTGTTTATAGCGCAAAAAATAAAAACCGCAGAGGTGAACAAATACCACCAAAATAAAGCTCTATTTGTGGGGAAAAAAGGACGTCAGTTTTGTTTGGGAGCCACGTCGCACGACCGTGCAAATGTCAGTTAAAGCGACGCAGTACCGTAAGCTGAAATTTCGCCTGGGAACGAAGGGGGTTTATGTGCCCAGTACGCAAGTGGTTAAAGTGTGATTAGTGCAGAATTTTCTATACTGGGAATTTACAGGCTTGGCAATTGCTGAAAATCTTTTAATTATATTTTTATATTATAAAATTTTATTTGATTTCTTCATGTTCCCCAATGGCCAGCATTACACTGTCAGTTGCAAAAAGTGAGTTGTGAGTCTGCGTATTAAATTATTTACATGACAGTGACACACCGCATGAAATATTGAATGGTTCAGCATACGGCAAATGTTCAAACTAAATTTAGAAAATGCAATCTGTAAGCAATGGCTGTAACTGCAATTATCTAGCTAGATGCTATTATCCATGAACTCCCACTGAAATTGGCCAAGGCTTTGTTTTGTTGGCATCTCAGAGCACTGTCTTGTTTCTGCTCTGCAGATGATCAGAAGCTTCGCCACTATGCGGTTAAAATGCTGATTGTGCATGTTGGCTACTGAAAGCAAGGACTTCTCTCCCTCCATCTCTCTCGCCCCTCCCATTGCCGATCACCTTGTATGTGCAGCTGCTTCTGCAGAACGGCTTCCTGCACAGAAACACTCCCAGTTATCCCCATACGCTCCACAATAATCAATGCTGCATCAGGACCACAGAAATTAGCAGAGTGTACTGTATCAGCTGAGCAGATGTTTCTGTGCTACGTCACATATTCTCACTGATGTAGTCAATCTCTGCTTCCTTCTAGAGAGATGTGGATACTTTGCCCAGCCTCCAGCTCCTTTATCTCAGCTTTAACAATATAACAAGGTAAGAACGTCCTGCATTTTCTATTTTAAGCTATACTACTTTGTATATTCATTTGTATATTGCTAGTCCTGTGTTCTGTGCTGTATAATGTGATGCATTTGTAACAGGGTCCTTGCAGTGATGTAGGATATGCCCTAAATTGTGAATGATGGGTCTACTTTAGCATATCAAGCAGCTGCCACACCCTCCTATGTACAGACCAACTGCAGCCCAGAGTTGGCGAACATAAGAGCGAGGAAACTCCTGCTGTAGTTTCTCGTGTCTGATATTCTTGATCCACTGTCATAATAAGTGTTAGATGGTCACATGGTTGTCTTTGTGTTCTAAGGAATGTATGATGTCAGTCAGTTATCTGCAGTATGTTTTATGATAAAACTGCATTCTGTTATGTTCTGGTA